>NC_140978.1:40170520-40248020 GCF_056783735.1 Eptatretus burgeri | reverse complement strand
TTCATGTCCGCACTGTGTCTGACAAGGCGCTCTGTGCAAACGTCACGATCATGTTCATGTCCGCACTGTGTCTGACAAGGCGCTCTGTGCAAACGTCACGATCATGTTCATGTCCGCACTGTGTCTGACAAGGCGCTCTGTGCAAACGTCACGATCATGTTCATGTCCGCACTGTGTCTGACAAGGCGCTCTGTGCAAACGTCACGATCATGTTCATGTCCGCACTGTGTCTGACAAGGCGCTCTGTGCAAACGTCACGATCATGTTCATGTCCGCACTGTGTCTGACAAGGCGCTCTGTGCAAACGTCACGATCATGTTCATGTCCGCACTGTGTCTGACAAGGCGCTCTGTGCAAACGTCACGATCATGTTCATGTCCGCACTGTGTCTGACAAGGCGCTCTGTGCAAACGTCACGATCATGTTCATGTCCGCACTGTGTCTGACAAGGCGCTCTGTGCAAACGTCACGATCATGTTCATGTCCGCACTGTGTCTGACAAGGCGCTCTGTGCAAACGTCACGATCATGTTCATGTCCGCACTGTGTCTGACAAGCGCTCTGTTCAAGCACACCATCATGAAGGGGGTTGTATGGTGAGGGAAGGGGTTGGGTGATGAGGGGAGGGGAGGGGTTTGGTGATGAGGGGAGGGGTTGGGTGATGAGGAGAGGGGTGGGTGATGAGGGAAGGGGAGGGGGTTGGGTGATGAGGGGAGGGGTTGGGTGATGAGGGGAGGGGAGGGGTTGGGTGATGAGGGGAGGGGAGGGGAGGGGTTGGGTGATGAGGGGAGGGGTTGGGTGATGAAGGGAGGGGGTTGGGTGATGAGGGGAGGGGAGGGGTTGGGTGATGAGGGGAGGGGGTTGGGTGATGAGGGGAGGGGAGGGGTTGGGTGATGAGGGGAGGGGAGGGGTTGGGTGATGAGGGGAGGGGGTTGGGTGATGAGGGGAGTGGGTTATATGATGAGGGGAGGGGTGAGTTGTGTGATGAGAGAGGGGTGAGTTGTGTGATGAGAGAGGGGGTGAGTTGTGTGATGAGAGAGGGGGTGAGTTGTGTGATGAGAGAGGGGTGAGTTGTGTGATGAGAGAGGGGTGAGTTGTATAATGAGGGGAGGGGGTGGGTTATATGATGAGGGAGGGGGTGAGTTGTGTGATGAGAGAGGGGTGAGTTGTATGATGAGGGGAGGGGTGGGTTATATGATGAGAGAGGGGGTGAGTTGTATAATGAGGGGAGGGGGTGGGTTATATGATGATGGGAGGGGTGGGTTAGATGATGAGGGGAGGGTGGATTATATGATGACAGAGAGGGGGTGAGTTGTATAATGAGGGGAGGGGGTGGGTTATATGATGAGGGGAGGGGGTGAGTTGTGTGATGAGAGAGGGGTGAGTTGTATGATGAGGGGAGGGGTGGGTTATATGATGATAGAGGGGGTGAGTTGTATGATGAGGGGAGGGGGTGGGTTATATGATGAGGGGAGGGGGTGAGTTGTATAATGAGGGGAGGGGTGGGTTATATGATGAGAGAGGAGGTGAGTTGTATAATGAGTGGAGGGGTGGGTTATATGATGAGGGGAGGGGTGAGCTGTGTGATGAGAGAGGGGTGAGTTGTATGATGAGGGGAGGGGTGGGTTATATGATGAGGGGAGGGGAGGGGTTGGGTGATGAGGGGAGGGGGTTGGGTGATGAGGGGAGGGGAGGGGTTGGGTGATGAGGGGAGGGGAGGGGTTGGGTGATGAGGGGAGGGGGTTGGGTGATGAGGGGAGTGGGTTATATGATGAGGGGAGGGGGTGAGTTGTGTGATGAGAGAGGGGGTGAGTTGTGTGATGAGAGAGGGGTGAGTTGTGTGATGAGAGAGGGGGTGAGTTGTGTGATGAGAGAGGGGGTGAGTTGTGTGATGAGAGAGGGGTGAGTTGTGTGATGAGAGAGGGGTGAGTTGTATAATGAGGGGAGGGGGTGGGTTATATGATGAGGGGAGGGGTGAGTTGTGTGATGAGAGAGGGGGTGAGTTGTATGATGAGGGGAGGGGTGGGTTATATGATGAGAGAGGGGGTGAGTTGTATAATGAGGGGAGGGGGTGGGTTATATGATGATGGGAGGGGTGGGTTAGATGATGAGGGGAGGGTGGATTATATGATGACAGAGAGGGGGTGAGTTGTATAATGAGGGGAGGGGTGGGTTATATGATGAGGGGAGGGGTGAGTTGTGTGATGAGAGAGGGGTGAGTTGTATGATGAGGGGAGGGGTGGGTTATATGATGATAGAGGGGTGAGTTGTATGATGAGGGGAGGGGTGGGTTATATGATGAGGGGAGGGGTGAGTTGTATAATGAGGGGAGGGGTGGGTTATATGATGAGAGAGGAGGTGAGTTGTATAATGAGTGGAGGGGTGGGTTATATGATGAGGGGAGGGGGTGAGCTGTGTGATGAGAGAGGGGTGAGTTGTATGATGAGGGGAGGGGGTGGGTTATATGATGAGGGGAGGGGGTGGGTTAAAAAAATCTTTAAAAAAAGCATCAAAAGTTCAGCGTAAGCCAGCGTTTTACATACATTTTGATACATTGCCATTGCTGGCTAAAACGTCAAGGTGTGACTGGGCCTTAAGGCCTAAGTTACATTTTCTCTACGGCGAGGATACGGCGGCCGTACACCCTCTGAATTGACAGAAACGTGTGGTGGCCGCAGAGTTTCTGCGGTGGCCTCAGGGTGGCCCTATGCCGTTTGGCTATCTTTTACAGGCCGTAGGGGTCGCCGTGGAATTATAACGTGGAGTTATAACTTTTTTTCATTTCTACGTTCGCCATAGCAATTCGACAAGCCGAAAAAAAAAAAAACTGGTAAAAAAAAAAAAAGCCACTCGTTACCGTCCGTCTGGCCGCACGTTCGCCTTAGGGCCCCCCTGCGGTCGCCTTGCGGGCACCTTGAGGCTACCGTGCGTCTGCCTTGAAAATTATATGGCCACCGCAGGGCCCCCTTAAGGTCACCGTGCGACATCAAATCAATGACCGTACGGAAACCCCACGTTTTCGGTCTCCACAATTTCTAAATACGCCATGCGGCTCCCCAAAAAATAAAAACATATGTGACTGCTACATTGTGTGACTGTGGAAATACTGCGGCCGCCGTATAATTGCTAGTGGCCATAGATTTTGGAGACCCCACGGCCACCGTGGCAAATGTGACTAAGGCCGAACTTCCTGATAATCTTCACCCTCAATCTTGCATCAAATCAGCTTCTTCATTTAATTCCCTTATTTTGCTTGCTCTGATATGTCTGCCACTTCGCTCGCTCATTGTCATTTCAACTCATTCGGTATTCCAGAACCAACATATTCCTCTTACTCTACATGTTTCCATATTTTCACTTTCTAACTCGATAAAAAAACCATCAAATCCTGAAATGAAATCTACACAGGCACAATATTTTACTCATTTTTAAACACCCCCAAAAAGAATAATTTGAAGTAAAATTGAGAGTCATAAATTGCGATGAAAAAATCAAAAGAAAGATGTATAACCCTACTTTTCACCAAACATTTTATCAAGAAACGAAAAACAGCAGTTCCATCAGAACTTTAAAAAGTACATTATAAAAGGACAGATTCGAGAAAGTGTTTGAACAAACTGAATTCATGAAAGATTAAGAAAGAACTCAAGATAGATGATTTAAAGATGTAGAATATTGAATTGAGAGTCTTGTTTTAGTTATTGAAAAAGCTTGAATGAAACAAAAAAAAAGGACCGTGCGTCCTGAAGCTCACCTGGATCAGGAGCAACAGTCACTCAAACTCCCCCATAGACCCCCTTCGACCCTGATTGTTTTTTTAATGCCATGATCAAACTTTGGTACCTCATGGGTGATGAAGGTCGTGGTCAAGTTTCATTGAAATTGTGTGTGTGTTTTTAGAGAAGAGAGCAAATACCGAATTATTTATTTGGGGGGGGTGGAGTCAAGAACACCCCCCCCCCACAGACACTTTTAATGAGCACAGATTTTGATGCGGTCAATACACCTTCGATAGGCATCACATCTAAAACTTGTGGCCAAGTTTCATCAAAATTATATGTTTGGTTCAAGCAATAATGGCTGAAGTGTTTACGGACTGACTCAACTCACTCACCTATGGACACTGCTCGATCGCATAAGCTCACCTGACTAAAGTTCAGGTGAGCTAAATATTGAACGGACCAACAGGACGAATGGACAGCACAATAAATAAGTCACAATCAATAATTATTACCCTCTCATGGCCACAAACACAAACCCCAACAACCCTTTTTGAGGGCAACACAATTTCAAGAAAGAACTAGAACGGCACTAGGTAGAGCACATACCTCCCTCCGCCAGGCTGAACAGTTTACGTTTTGTATCCCACTGATGGGCCAGATCTGGATCTGGACCTGAACCAGAATGGAATCGGCTTCTTCTTGTCACCTAACCAATCATTCACTAAGTTTTGTTATAACTCGTCCAAAACTTTTTGAAATAGCATGCTATATATCGTTTTTGGCCACATCAAAAAATTCTCGAATTTGGATCTGGATTCTGATCTTCATGAAAATCGAAATAATTCGTCCTTGTCACACATCCAACTTGCCCACGAAGTTTCATCCAAATCTGTCTACAACTTTTTGAGATACCGTGCTATATATCGGTTTTATCCCCCATCACTCGATGAGAAAGCATCACTTAAAAAATTCTCGGATCTGGATTCGAATTTTCACAAAACTCCAATCAATTCTTTGTTTTCACACACCCAACATCTCCACAAAATTTCGGTGGAATCCCTCCTCAACTTTTTGAGATATCCTATTCAAAGACAGATGGACAGACAAATGAAAAATCAATCACAGAGCGACTCTTGGCAAAACAGCACAAGTAGAATGGCACTCGGTGGAGCGCATACCTTTGCCAGGTTGAACAGATCACGGTTTTGTATCCTACTGATGGGCTGGATCCGAACCAAAATCTAATCCGCTTGTTCTCGTCACCGAACCAACTCATCCACCTTGTTTTGTCGTAACTCGTCCTCAACTTTTTGAGATATATATATATATATATATATATATATATATATATATATATATATATATATATATATATATATATATATATATATATATGTTTTTGTTCCTATCTAACAATTTCAGAAATTTGGCCTGTGTTGACATTTTGACCTTAAAAATAATTGGTGGTTGAATTCAATGACCAAATATGCAACTCCTCTTCAAATATCATGTGAATCGGAAGAAAATTTACAATTTTAGTAATTCGGCCTATGTTGACCTCAGAAATAATTGTTGGGTGAATTCAGTGACCTGATGTGAAAATGCTCTTCAAATTTAAAGTCGATTGTATGAAAATTGAGGATTTTAGAAATCTCGCCTTTGTTGTTGACCTTGGGTCTATGTTGATGTTTTGGTCTCTGTTGAACTCAAAAGTAATTGACTGGTTGAATTCAGTGACCTGAAATAATAAATCCTCTTCAAATTTCAAGTCAATCGGATGAAAATTGAGGATTTTAGAAATCTCACCATAGTTGTCGACCTTTAGCCTATTTTGACCTGTTGACCTCAAAAACAATAGGCTTCTTCATTATGACAAACTCTACCATGTGGGTTAGTTTTGTGAAGATCGGTTTAAAATTGTGACCTGTAGGCGAAAACCAGGCAGACAGACAAACGGACAGTCAGACAGGATAACAAAATGCACAAACCAATATACTCGCAAACTCTTCGATTTTGCGAGTAACAAACACCACCACGCTTATTTAAATCAACCTCTTCATCTTCTTTCCCCCAACACGCTGTTTTATTTCCAGTGCTGAGTCGGGACGATGTCGTAAATGAATGGACACGTTTGTCTGCGCAAGGTTTCTTGTACATACAGGACCTCTGTTTGAACACACACACACAAAATGGAAATTAAGCATCAAGTAAAGGTTCAAATAATTATTACTAACAAATATTTATTGGTCGAGATTTCCTGATATATTAAACATGTGAACTGAAGTTTATGTACAGTACAGGATCTTATATATTATTTCCGAGTTTGTGGTTTCGTGTCGCGCTATCTTCAACTTTGTTCTGCGCTCGAGTAACGTGATATTCGGCTTACATTATCTCAAAGACCATATGAGGTGCATGGTACAAAAAAAGTAAATAAAATGGTTCTGAAACAGTGAAATCGTGCCAAAAACGGTGGCACACGACTGATTGTTAGGAATCTCCACACCCATGTTCTAGATGCCGAGATCCTAACTGGGGCAAACAAAGGTGACTATGTGTTGATACCACGAATCAAACTGGCCCCATCAGATGTGAACTTGCCATTCATTCTTGAAAGAACACAGTTTCCAGTAAGAATCAGCTACTGCATGACTATAAACAAAGCGCAAGGCCAAACCTTTGATAAAGTTGGGTTATATCTTCCACAGCCGGTGTTCAGCCACGGTCAGCTATATGTTGCCTTCTCACGATCACGTCGGTTCTCGGACATTACGGTGCAAATTATACCAACTACAAAACAAGGGTTCCACAATGACAATGCTATAACCCAAAACATTGTGTATCAAGAAGTACTTTGAACATTGTATTCCACTTACTGCATTAAAGTAAAATTACTACTGATATTCTGCATCAGTTCCTTTCTCAAACACACCCACCCCAACATGTCGCGCAGAGCACGGGTTATGCTAGTATTATTTATGTCAAGGTCTTCTTTTTTTGGGGGGGGGGCAGGGGTAACAAATCATTTATGTGCCTTATACACAGGTGTGCCTTGTACATGAGTATTCACGGTAGTTTTTAACACCTGGGCAAAAGACATGAAGAACAAGGACACTTAGGTATTCCAAAGAGCACGAGGAAGAAAAAGACTTTTGTCTTAGTTTTCACCTTAACCCTCATAAATTTATTTTTATTTTGAACGTGACGAAGACCAAGTATCGCAGCTATTTTGACTAGTCTAGTTTTTAATTTTAAAAGGAAATAACTGATATACAGTAAATAGAAAGAAAAATGAATTTCTCCAATATTTTGGAGAATCTAAAAATGCTTTCGACAACTGATAAACTATGAAATTGAAAAAAAATATTTTAACAATATATGGGTTATGTCTTCATCGTGTCTTCATATAATGGATGCGTTCATTCTATAGTTTAAAACGCTGTTTCTGGCTCCACATTGTCATTCGTTTGTTTTGCTCCGCACAGCTCATGATGCGGAGGTGCATGGTAATACCTTCTCCCCCCCTCCCCTCACAATCACTTTGCATTACACTTGTACAACTCCCCCTTTGCGTGCACTCCCTGCTGAACCTGCAGGAACACCCACGAACACAAGGGAATTGATGCAACCATTTTTAATATTTTTTAACAACCAGCCCCAAGGTGCGTGGTAAGGGTGTGATAACCCTGAAATGTGGTTAAAATGCACACCTGCACCGACCACACCCACGTTCATGATCATCACCCTCCTCTTCTTAGAATCACTTTTGAAGCACCATACACACCGAGCCTCAGGATCTTTTGGCCTCGGCAGAAGACTGGAGCATGGTTGGGTTGAGAAGGACATGCTCTGACCCAAATGGGCAGTAAAAGTGCAACAGACCTGAAAAGCCTTGATGTGAGTTGTCTTACAGCTACCATCATCGGTGGCAGCAGCAAACAGTTACAAAGTTAGTTTCAGTGGCATTCTGACTCCAAGGGTTTTGGGCTTACAATGGTTCTGAAGGATCTGCACTTTGCCGAGAAGAGCTTAATTGAGGTCATGCTCTTTCCTCCAATGTTTCTTCATGATATCTTGTATTCGGCTCCATTGGTGGTTATTACTCCATAATTCTTTTCTCTGGATGTAAGGCAATGCACCTGAGCTGCTTGAGGGCATTGCGGTACAATGTGCATGATATTAACATCACTAGGACAGCACCATAGTGAAGCAAGGCTGCTCACGTTGCCAATAGATATGTACGTTCTTGCTTTCTCATTACAATACAAGGCTCAGCACACAAACTCTATATCCACAAATGCAAACCATAATCCAGGTAGCACACTGACCTTGGTGCAACGTTCTCAAAGGCTGGGAATGTTCATGGAAGGATTTTCAATGTTCATCCAATGCCAGTAAAAGCGACGTCTGTTTGAAAACGTCGATCACATGGCGTAAAAGCGTTGGGTCAACGATGGTGCCGATGTTAGCACAACGTTAACTCAAAACGTTAGTGTTAACTGGGAATTTATTTTTTATTCGTTTAATGTTTAAACTCCATTGTTTCCTTTCTTACTGATCATACACATGTTCTAATTCATTAAATGGGCTGCAAAAATGGATGGTATTAGCCAGGGTTCCAGCACACAATATTTTTTTTTTTTTGTATACCTTGTCGAGGCTCATGTGAGAGCTAACACACAATGCACAGCGAGCGGGGCATGAGACAAGAGGGAAGGACAAAACAGTGGGGAACAGAGACATGAGATCTGTGGAAGGGAGAGGGATGAGGTGGGGAACACGGGGTTTACAAGATGGACATTACAGGGACTTTCAGGATGGAAAGCAGGGAATTTAAAGGAGGTGGGTTTGGGGTGGATTAACGGGGGTAGAAAAGATCGAGGATTTGGATGGGGGACGATAAGAGGTGGTGGTGAACAGCTGTTTGGAAAGCCTGGAGGGAAGAATGGGATTGAACAGAGTGAGGGAGTTTATTCCAAAGGCAGGAAAAAAGAGGAATGAAAGAGTGAAGGTGAGCAGTGATTCGTGATTTTGGTAGTTTTACCAGAAGGGAGTTGTTGATGGACCTTGAGCACCCTGTGGAAATATGGTGGGGACAAATCGCAGACACAGCAGGGGAAGCAAGACCGGAGAGGAGACGGGAGAAGACAGAAAGATCACCGACCTGCCTGCGGTGAGAGAGTGAGAGGCCCAAAGACTCAGCCTCATCACGGGAGATACCAATGATCCAAAATGCCTTGGTTTCCACAGCGTGAAGCTGAGAAAGGTGAGAGGCAGGTGCACCAGCCCCAGGGGAGAGCAGTACTCCATCAGTATGCGGACGAAAACTTCATATGTGCTCAGGGGCTCAGGTGGGCCGTGGAAGGACTTTGCACGACTGAGGAATTCCAGTCGGCGACTGGCTTTGGAGGCCAGGTTGGAAATGTAGCTTTCCCAGGAAAGATCATGGCAGATAGTGAGACTCAGAAGCTTGAAAAAAAGGACTTCTTCCAGAGGATTGTTGAGAAAGTGGATGGGGGAGGGGGGGTTCCAAACGGTCCTTTCAGAGAGACATAGTGAGAGTGTGATATTTGTCTGGATTGAAAGACATGTTCCACGTGTTGGACCAGTTTGTGATTTTACCCAGATCTGCAGTGAGCGAAGAAGCTGCTGCGTGCAGGTCTGAGGGATGACAGATGGTACGGCAGAGGGTGGAGTCATCAGCAAAGAGATAAAGAGGATTTTCCAGAGAGTTGGAGAGATCATTGATGAAAACTACAAAAAGAACAGGGCTCAGAACGCTGCCTTGAGGAACTCCAGCCTGGACAGGAAGACGGGATGAGAGAACTAAGAGAGACAGGAAGAGAAGGACAATGTCCTTCTGTTTTAAAAATCATGGGATATTTTATCTTCTGAAACCTAAATCCTGATGGGATAGCCAGCTTTATATGCCTATTTGAAGGATGGCATCTGTGAAATGCAGCCCCTCTTGTAGCATTCACCAGGATGGTAGTTTTTAGTTAAAGCCGTCCAAAAGGAATCGAGAGCTGGCAGGATAGTTTAGTCCTTCAGAGGTTTGTTCACTCGCCTTTGAGTTGTCGAGTACGGGTTCGAATGTTCTCCCAGCTATTGCGTCACCCTGGCGTTTCACATGCCGGGTGATGCATAGATGTGTGGATATTAAGCCGGAGGATCCGTTTGCGAGCGCTGGTGGACGTCAAAGATCCCACGTCTTTC
Source organism: Eptatretus burgeri (assembly GCF_056783735.1). Lineage (NCBI taxonomy): Eukaryota > Metazoa > Chordata > Myxini > Myxiniformes > Myxinidae > Eptatretus > Eptatretus burgeri. The sequence continues at coordinate 40,238,083 of NC_140978.1, read as the reverse complement.
GCGAAAAGTAGGGGAGTTATCGTTGGCACCCTGAATGAATGACAAACTCCTGCTCAAACTCTCTTGGCAACCTGAACCGGGCAAACGAGGAGAGTACAGCAATACCTCCAACATGAATTGAGCGAGGCCTTTGTCCTGCATTGGACTGAAAACAGGCTGATGATGATCACGAATGAAACTCAAACAAGACAATTCCATGGTAACTACCCTGTCGCGTTTTAAGATAACAAGCTATTCTGTCGTGTTCTCCGTGTACTTTTACATTAATAGGAAGCACATTATGAGACAATAATAAAAATAAAAAAAAGAGAATAGAGGCAATACCCCTGGGTGCTCACCTGGTACAATAATGATACTGAGGAGGAAGTCAACGTGCGACAGAATCAGCAAAATGTACCCAAGAACCGATGTCATAGCAAATACCTATTTTTGGTGGCAACCCCCACCCCCTCATAAACCGCCGAGACCCCAATTTTTTTAATGCCATGGACAATCTTTAGTACATCACGGGTGATGAAGGTTGTGGTAAAGTTTCATCAAAATCGTATGTGTAGTTTCAGAGAAGTTGCAAATGTTTGTGGGCGGACGGACGGACTGACTGACTGATGGATGACGTGCCATCCCATGAGCTCCCTGGAACTTTGTTCCAGGTGAGCTAAAAAATAAACAGTATCTGAAATGTGAACTCAAAGTGCCAGAATTGTAATGGAAATGATCAAATGGAAACAAAAAGCAGTTCGCATGTTTATTTATCCCCATTATGATTGTTGTACAATCAAACTTTGTCACGTCAATAATCCATTTCATGTAAATTTTCTCAGTAGAAGGAAAGCAATATTAGTGTTGGACAAAATCCTTCCTGTTGTCCTATATCATGTACTTTGAGAGAAGAGCACTGTTACCATTGCCTTGCCTCACGTACATGAGAACAAGCCGAAGGATGCGCTGTCGGTTACAATGGACATGAGTGAGACAAGGACAGGTGAACACATTAACTGTGGAATCCAAACCACAAACAATGACAATGACCAACAATGACATTCTTAATTAGAAAAATAAACCGCATTGGGAACTCGTAAACACGCTGCTTGTGCTACGATAATTAAAACGCAATAAATTACTGAATAAATAAATAAATATGTTCAAATAAAGGATATAAAACAATAAATAAAAAATAAAGTGCTAAGTAATTACAAAATTGAATAAAGTGTAACTGTTTTACAAACTGAGGATTTGGTTAAAAGGTTTAAGGTCACAATGTTTACCATTATCATGAACCCTTGCTGTTCTCATCAGGTAAACAAGCTGAACAGCGAGACTTTCAGTGAGAAAGTTTGAATAATCGACCGATAAGTACTAAAATACTCAAATTTGTCATCATACAAGAAATACTAAGTTGATTAAAATGAACGAGCTCAACGTAATGATGTGATGGAGGCAAATTGATGAAGCATCGTGTCAAATGATGAACAGTTATTAAGCATGAAGTGTACATGCTATAATAATAATAACCTCGCTATAATCAGCCCGGTATGACGTATTACATAAAGTCACGTAAACAAACAAAAACCCTCCTCATTAATAGATTACTTCATACAACTTTACATGTCGTTCCTGTCGTTGTTTCAGTGCAATTTCACAATAGAACTGCAGGTATGTGTGTGTGTGTGAGATAGATAGTGTAGAAGGAGAGGGAAGTTGAGCAGATGAGTAAGAACAGTGGAGGACGTTGATTGAGGTTTGCTGAGTGCTGTGGGGAAAAAACAGAGAAGCTGACGTTTCGGTTTTGGCCCTCCGTCGTCTGAGCAAAAAAAGATCAGCAAGACTTTCTGCCTCTTTATTTGCTCTAACAAAGGGTTAACGCCTGAAATGTCAGCTTCTCTTTGCTTCCCACGGCGGTTAGCATAACTCAATCGATGTCCTGTTGATTTCATCCGTTGTTCTACCTGTCCACCAAAGTAGATTGACACGAGCCTTCACCAGCAAAACTAGTTCATCATTCAGATAAGAAAGAGACTTAATAATGCAGGTTGAAAGCCCTTCCCTTTCCTCCTCCTTTCACTCCTCCTCTCAGTCCTCGCACAAACGATCTATTCCCCACTTCTCTTGCCCCGATCGTTCCTTTCCCATCCACACCCCCCTGCCATTCACTGCTACAAGGGATGGGGTCGTACCAAGACCGAGAACGAGAACGAGAATCAAAAGAGCGTGAGTGAGAATCAAAGGAGTGAGAGCGAGAACTGGAAGACAAAGAGCGAGAGCGGACGGAGCTGCAGCGAGAGTGAGACCGATGTCGTCGTCGTCGTCGAGAGCGAAGAGGAGAAAGTGAAGAATAGCTGGAATAGGTGGAGCTTGAACATGAGCTTGAGGTTGAGCTTGAGACTGGAGTTGGAGGGCTCGGTCGATAGTATGGGATGGGTCGTTTTCTCGCACTGGAGTGGGGTGAAAGGGTGTGGGAGGGTGGGTATGGGTGGAGGTTGATAGAAGAGGGGAGGGGTAACAGTATTAAAAGATAGTAGTTGTGATTCTGCATTTAGATTGTGTACATAAGGTACTCAGATAGGTTCGTTATTATTTCGCAAAAATCTTTTAAAAAGTATTTATGATGATATGTGTGTTATCTGATGAGAACTTCATCAGATCTTATAGAAGGTATTTGTAAAAGTAAATGTCATGCCATGAGTTCATATGAAGTTTTCCTTTTTAATTTGCTTTTTCTTCTTCAACTTTACTCCTTCACGGAGCTTCCTCCAGATATGACGTCGGTGGAGTCATTCATCTCGCCTATCGTGTCATATTAACATTAATCAATCATTTTATTTCATAAACATATACATGGCTTGAACCTCCTTCATTACACAACTTCACCTTTGTGCTCTCTTTGCCAAAAATAGAAGAATTTTGGTTGGAAATGTGTTTTTTTTCATCTATATTTTTGGCTCCTTATATATGGTCTGTGCAGAAAAAGCAAATCTTTATTTTGTTTTATAAGGTCACATCAGCCACAATGTCTCCTGAGCTTTCTTTGTTCGTGTGGAACACAAGGCTGCAGGGTAGCATCATTGGCTGAGGGCACAGACGTGTCGCTGATGCAACACCCTCTGCTGGTTAGGGCAGCCCAGGCAAAAATGCTAGTTACAGCCATAGTATATGAGAGTAGCACTGTTATATACTAAAGTTGGTAACAGGTCCTACTACAGTTGTCTTCAGAGAATTACTACAGGAAAGGAATGCCTGAGAATTTTGCCTGGGAGGAATTTGTAATTTGTTCATGGTGCCGGTTATAGCTCGCATACTCTTCGTAATTCGTAAAGGACACAATGAAATCTTTCAAGTCCACCAATGATTGCCAGCAGATGGGACGCCCAGTTTAACGTCCATCCGAGGGATGGCACACACATTGAGGAATCACCCTACCTGTGAAACACCGGAATGACAGTTTATAACTGAGTCAGGATTCAAACCCAGGCGAGACAGCTCAGAGGTGAGTGTGCGTACCTCTACACTATCCTGTCAGCCATTCTCCTGGGCTGAACATGTCGAAAAGCTGGCCTCAAAAGCCCCAGCTGCAGACTGGACATCCTCCATTGTTGCAAGTCATACTTTCTACGATTTGAGAGCAACAGGCTTTGTGTGTCTCCTTCTTTGCTGGAGACATCAATAATTTTGAGAGCTTTAGATTCCGTATAATCCAGGAGAGACAGATGTGATTCTGGGGTGCAAGCTCATAGAGGAGAGCAGTACCTCATCAAGCTATGGGCAAGGGCCTTGTAGCCTTTGAGTGGTTTACGTTTGTTAATCTCCTCTCCTCCAGTTTAGTTCCTCGTCTTCTCTCAGCCCTTAAATGCTTCGCAGTTCCTCCAGGATGCAATTGTTTTTCTAGTAACCCGCTCCTGGTTAAACTTCCAAAATCCAGGCTTTCCACCCCCACCTACACTTTTTTGTTCCGATATTTTCTACCATTTGTGGAAGAGGTGGTTCAACCCCTCTCATCCGTCCATGGCTTGAAGCAGGCAGTGCACATTCATTTTGTGTCATCCCCTGATCCCCATAAACCTTACTCATCCAAACACACTTACTAGCAGGTTGCTATGTTTCCTCCCTCCACTCTCCCCTCTATTGTTGTTAAGCTCATTCCCTTGCATTGTTAGAATGTTGCCCTTTTGCCTTCCATTAATATCGATGTTGTATTAAAAAAAACTCAGCTCATTAGTGCTTTATAATGTTGTGTACAGCCCAAGAGGGTGAAAGTAGCCTTTAAAATTGCTTCTTTCAGCTTTCTGATCTGACATTATCTCAGAATCATGTTCATTCGGTACTATTCCTGGGTTATATATATATATATGACATGCTGTTTTGTGTTTTGTTAAGCTTTTACCATTCGTTTCAAGATGTATAATAACCAGCCAGATTGGACAAAAACGATATCACGTGACAGCTCAAGGCGAGTGCTGAAGCTCTTTCTGCGGCCTCACGCATGCTGTCGACTGTTCCGTGGTGCAAACACAGGAACACAAATTAAATAATGAATTTCATGATCACAGAAACTATTCATACCTGCATTGTACAAGTTCTACATCGATAAAGCCAAAAGGATGCAAGGGAGTGGGTGTGTGCTAGTGAGGGGAGCAGGGGTTGGGGGAGGAGGTGACAGCTATACTTGATGTTGCAGCATTCTCCATAAAGTAAAGTTAGTAGTTTTGTGGATAGGCTATAACTAGGCCTAACCAAGTTCATATTTTCTTTTGTAACTTCTGTGGATATGATAGGAAGGAAATAATAAGTTTTGTGAAGAAGAAATAACTATCCATGTTCCCCATACCATGCCTTAGATAAAAGGAAATACAATATTGCATCTGTTTCTCTCATCAGTGTGACTTCTCGAGTTATCATCATTTCAAAATAGCAAAATTTTATCATTGTCGATTTGAAGGCACGTCAAATTCACATGTCAGCAAAACCACATGTTAAACAATCCAGATTTTGATTCTTATAAAAGATAAAGAAACTTGTTCATGGCTCTACTTTTCTGCTCGGTGTAAAGTGAACACGAGATTAATTTGCACAGTTTTTGATGTTTCATTGAAAGCTAGAAAACTGCTGTTGAAATTTTTTGCGTGAAAACCACCTCGTTATACGCCGTGGTTCAAGGTAGCTTGGTGAGCTGCGACGTCGTTTCCTTGGCGGTGAGTATGATCGACGTCCACTCGCTCTTGCTCCTTGACCCCTCGCCATCCCTCGGTCTCTTTGGCTGCACGACACAAAACGAGAGGAGCACGTGCATTTGCAGTCGAGTCTTGTTATCACAAACGTATGCAATCCGTGAACTGGTCGTATCAAAAATTCATCATAGCGAGACGACCCCCGTCTCTGCCGCCAAAAAACAGACAAAGCGCATCCCTGAATGCTCATGGCGCATGATCATGACATCACTGTGGCATCACTCCTATGATCTCCCCAATTTTTTTTTTTTTTACATTTAACCTGATGCAGTTTACCCTGCTGTTCCCAATGGACCATGATGGCACTAACAAACTGGCCATAATTTAGTTTTACTTAATCTCCCTGCAAAGGCTCAACAAATTGAGAAAATAAAAAATGAAGACATTCTACATTGCAATGGTCATAAAATCGAGTTGGAACTTGCAATACAGTACTGTATTAGAAAAATTACCCCCGTGTGGGGGTGATGGTCATCTCTATAATACCACAAGTTCTCAATGTTCAGTTATGACCGAAGACTACTGTGCAGTTCTACTGTGCAGTTTGGTTAAAGATGACTCGGCATTTTGGCGCGCGCGCGCATGAAATTATATTTTGAAAATAAATGCCGACGTTTACATTTTTTTGTCAGGTCAGGTTCGATCTGTGACCTGCTACAGGTACCATGTAAACCTGTACTAACCTGTTCCATGGTCGGGTTGTCGGCGACTAAACCGTCTCCCCCACCAGGTTTTCTGGTGAGGAGGGTGTTTGGATATGGACACCCAGCAGGATTAAAAACAAAACCTGTCAAAGGGCGGAGGAGCTCCTTGTGAGCCAACGGCCATCCATATCTAGTGCCCAACTGTGTCTGCGGACGTCCTCCTGCAGTTGGGTTACTTCTTATTAGGAGGTTGGTGGCAGGATTTGCACTCCAGCCACCGTAAAATGCTTCATTCCGCAAAACGCAAAAACGCAAAAAAATCTGAAAACCCACTCCGTGGGAGTACCTCCTGTGCAGCTTCCCTTCGCAGGGCAGCTCACCGGATGATGGGATTGGGGCAAAGCCTTCGGGACCCCCAATCTTTGATAGGAGGGAAACCACGGGGTAACATCCCTGGGTCAGATTGCGGGAGAGTGTGTCGGAGTGGTGCTGAGGTGTCGTCCACCAGACGGCGGTCTCCTTGGGTTAACCTGAGGCGGTCCCTTCGGGTGGGTGCCTGGAATGTCCTATCCCTAAGAGAGGATGATCACCTGTCTCTGTTATCATCTGAGCTCAAGCGTTTGGACATCGGGATTGCAGCTCTCTCTGAGGTTCGGAGACCGGATTGCGGCGAGATAATGGTGGGTGGTTACACCTACTATTGGTCTGGTCGCTCTGATGGTTACCATACCCAAGGAGTTGCTGTAGCTGTGTCCAATAAGCTGACCCCAATGATAATTGAGGTAACACCGGTCAACGAGCGTATTATGAGATTAAGGATTCGTCACTCCTTAGGTGTCATTTCCCTGGTCTCTATTTATGCTCCGACTGAGGCGAGTGATCTTACCGTGAAGGACACATTCTACGCCACACTCGAGTCTGTGGTTGATCAGTGCCCCAGACGAGATACACTTCTAGTCTTGGGGATTTCAATGCATCGACTGGAACTGATAGGGATGGTTATGAGGTGTGTGTTGGTCCCCATGGGTCAGGAACTATGAACCAGAATAGCACTAAGTTCCTTGACTTTGCAAGAAGTCATGGACTTAGGGTGGCTGGTTCATGGTTTCAGCGCCCGCAAGCTCATCGCTGGACTTGGTATTCCAACGCTGGCGGTGTGGCAAAGGAGATTGACCATGTCCTCATTGACGGTCGTTGGAGGATGATCCAGAACTGCAGGGTCTACCGGAGTGCTCAGTTCCTCAATACTGACCACAGGCTTGTTGTAGCAACTCTAAAGCTGCACCTTAAATCCTGGAGAATGGTACCATCCCAGCCTAGGCTGGATGTTGCCAAGCTCAGGGATGAGAGAGTAGCTGAGGAGTTTGCGAACAGGCTGAGTGGACACTTGGGGGGTCTGGGTGCTTTGGGGGGTCCTGAAGAGTTGTGGAGCACCTTCAAGACCACCGTCCTTGATGTTGCCGGTGGATGCCTTGGAGTTCACCGCAGGGCAAAGAAGAATTTTGTCTCTCAAGGGACACTGGATACCATTGACCAGAGTCGCAGGGCCAGGCTGAATGGCAGAGCTGAGCTGTTCAGGTAGCTGAGGCGTAAAACTGTACGTGCACTGAGGGTGGACAAGGAGGCCTATGTGCGAGGAATCTGTGAGGGGGTGGAGCATCACCTGTGGACAGGTGATTCTCGTCCCGCTTACAGGGGAATTCGCGCATTACGTTCATCCAAGCCCATCCCTCGGAGCACTGCAGTTCGAGCAGAGAGTGGTAGGCTCTTGACAGAGGAGTCTGAAGTGAAGGCCCGCTGGGCCGGTTACTTTGAGCGGTTGTACCAGGCTGATCCCCCAGCTGTCGAGTTGGACGTCAAGGGTGTTACAATCCCTGTTGCTGACCCTCGAATCAACTGTGGTCCACCATCGCTTGTGGAAACACGGGCTGCGGTGAACCAGTTGAAACGGGGCAAAGCTCCAGGGATCTGTGGCATCCATGCCGAACTTCTCAAGGCTGGTGGAAATGCTGCACTCGCGTCGTTGCATGCAGTTTTGTGCTCTGCCTGGAACACAGGCATCATCCCAACTGACTGGAAGAGGGGCCTTGTTGTCCCTCTCTGGAAAGGGAAGGGTGATCGCCAAGACTGCAACAACTACCGAGGGGTGACGCTGCTCTCAGTGCCGGGCAAGGTCTTTGCTCGGATAATTCTTGATAGGGTTCGCCACCATCTGCTTGAGCACCAGCGTCCAGAGCAGTCAGGCTTTACACCAAAGAGGTCAACGATTGACCGTATCCTTGCACTTCGTGTCCTCACCGAACGCAGACGAGAGTTTCGGCAGGGGCTGCTTGCAGCCTATGTTGATCTCTGTAAAGCGTTCGATTCAGTGAATCGGGATGTCCTCTGGAGGATTCTTGGTCTTCGTGGGGTGCCACCAAAACTGATCGATCTGATGTCTGAACTCTACTCTGGTACTGAGAGTGCTGTGAAGTGTGGTGGTACCATCTCTGACTTATTTCCAGTTGTTACTGGAGTTCGTCAGGGGTGTGTACTTGCCCCCACACTTTTCAGCACTTGTATGGACTGGATTTTTGGGAGGATGTCGGAGAGATCAAGTTGCGGTGCATCGTTTGGCAATGTCAAGATCTCGGACCTTGATTTTGCAGATGATGCAGTCATCTTTGCGGAGACTTTAGACATCCTCTTGGGGGCCCTCGAGGTGCTGAATGAGGAGTCGGAGCCGTTGGGATTACGGATTTCTTGGGTCAAAACAAAGATCCAGGCTTTCGGTGACATCTTGGATGCTGCTGTCCTGTCTGTGTCTGTTTGTGGTGAGGATGTTGAGGTCGTGGATAGATTCACTTACCTTGGCAGTGATATTCATGTCTCCGCAGGTTGTGAGCCGGAGGTCAATAGACGTCTGGGTCGGGCCTGGGGAGTCATGGATTCACTGGATCATGGGGTGTGGCGCTGCCGGTACCTGTGCGGGAGGACGAAAGTCCGAGTCTTCAGGTCCTTGGTACTTCCAGTCTTGCTCTATGGGTGCGAGACTTGGACTTTGACCAAGGATCTGAGACGGAGACTTAATTCCTTTGGTACCAGGTCTCTTCGGAGAATCCTTGGCTATCGCTGGTCGGATTTTGTGTCCAACGAGCGGTTGCTGAGAGAGACTCGGATGAGATTTGTTACCTGCATAGTCCGTGAGCGTCAGCTGCGGCTGTATGGACATGTGGTTCGTTTTCCTGACGCTGATCCTGCTCACCAGATTCTCTCAGCGAGGGAGTCTCATGAGTGGAGGAGGCCAGTGGGCCGACCACGTGCCTCATGGTTGCAGCAGGTTGACCATCATCTCAAGGAGATGGGGATGGGCCTGGCATCTGCCTGGGGGATGGCCAGACGGAGGCCCCTGGAGTACCGGCGGAAAGTGGACGCAGCGACGCGCTGTTCTGGCACATGCTCCCATACCTGACCTGTTTACATTTGGGGTTTTGAAACTTTTGCACCTTCGGCGGAAAATGTATAAATATACAAGGTCAGCTGCTATGCAATGACACCATTCACTAACTTTTACCATGCCCAGTAGAGAATATATAGCCTCCTGAAGGTAGGGCAGTTTTTGCAAACTTTGAAGTCACGTGACACGAAAGCGAAATTCGAAAATCCGTCCCGACCAAATTTAGATATTGTCCCATACATTCATATGCCACAATCAAATTCAAGATCGCTTGAGAAATGTAGGAGATAGATTTTGAAAATCGTCATTTTTGTATTTTTTACCAACTTTGAAGTCACGTGACACGAAAGCGAATATCGAAAATCCGGCCCGACCAAATTTAGATATTGTCCCATAGATTCATATGCTGCAATCAAATTCAAGATCGCTTGAGAAATGGCGGAGATAGAATTTGAAAATCGTCATTTTCGCAATTTCAAAGGCCTCGTGACCTTGACCTTGACCTTCGGTGACCTTGAAAGTCGTACCATCGTGTACGTCTCATCGACCTCTATCAGGATCACTAATGACCAGATCTCCCGCTTCAACTTCATTGTGAACGGACGGACGGATCGAAGGACATCGACACCCATATTATTTGGTCATGCTCGAAGAGATGACCTAAAAAGGGATTGTCCACAAATGTTGCCATTTGTCATCATGAAATTTGTTATCACAAGTGTCTTATCACGAGACTCAATTGTAAAATGGTTATTTTATTAAAGAGGAGTGACTTCATCAAATGAGCTGGTGATAGATAATGCACGGAGGGAAAAAACGAAAAACAAAACAGAAAAAGTGTCGTCGGTAAACCCTCAAATATTGTGGGAGTTACGCTCGTGGAAAATGCCGCGATAATTAAAACTGCGATGCTGAAAACTAAGAGCCAATGGGACAAGGGGGGTTCAGTTCTTAGGCTTCAGGAAAACATCGAGGAAGGTGGGTGGCAGACAGAAATAAACACATCACAATTTAAACCAGGCACAACAAATCCCGCCCATTTAAGGCATAAAGTCTTCGGACCCTACCGATCTTCACAAATATGCATTTTCACTATAGGAATGGGTAGGATTATAAGTGTCAAATAGAATAAGTTTCACTATAAGCTTAGTTTGAACGTAAATCAGATCATTTTTGACGAAGTTATGAGCGAAAAACGATTTTGATCTTTTCGTGACCTTGACCTTGACCTTTGATCCAATTAGACCCAAAAGTTAATGGGGTCGTCCAAGGTTCATTGCCCACCTGTGGATTAAATTTGATAGTGTTTGCAAAAGCCATTTTGCCGTAAAGTTGCTAACAGACAGACAGACAAGCCGGTAGGCGGACATGGGTAGTCGATCAAGTCGAATTTAGTCGTTTTTCAGCCATTACTTGCCAACAAAAGCGTCCATAGCGACGGTTCTTTCTCACACATAACTAGGACATACCATGAACCTCCCATACCAGTTTCATGTACTGTATATCTGACTCATAGTCTCTGAGATATAACAAACTTGATTTTTTTGATTGTTTTCGACCAGGGTTCATTCTATCTTCTCTATCTTCTCCTATCTTCTCCTATTCAAGTCTATCTTCTCCGACAGTATTCATAGAATCCGGCTGGAAATTTTTGACAATATGGCTGAATGTACTGCCCACAGTCGCTCGTGGCCCGATTTTTGATTTTCGAAAAAATTAATTTTTGAGATTTTTTGGAAAATTTCAAAGGTCCGTTGCTAGGCAACGGATGGGTCCATAGCAATGGTTCTCATTTGCACACAACTAGGTCATGGTATGAACCTACCAACCAAGTTTCATCGAAATCGCCATTGTATTAACGGAGCACTGGACCGAACAGATATACAGACAGACAGACAGACATACATATCGACAGAAATACTGATAATAAGGGTAGACTAGATTGACTACCCAACAAACAAACAGACAAACAAACCGGACGATTACAATATCCCGCTCCCTCCCTCCGGGGGGGTGGGGGGGGGGCGGAATAATAAACATATAAAATACTGTGCCTTCAGAAAGTAGACTTTTCTCACATTTTGTTGTGTTACAGCCTGAATTTAAAATGGATTAAATTTAATTTTTTTTGTCACCGATCAACACAAAATACCCCATCATGACAAAGTGAAAACATGTTTTTAGAGATTTTTACAAATTAATTATAAATGAGAAGCTGTATATTTGCACACTAATAAATGTTAGTGTGTGTCCATCAGTCAGTCCGTTCGTCCGTCAGACCATCAGTCTGTCTCCTCCATAACTCCAAAACCATGAAAGGTAGCACCCCCAAACTTTGCATGCATACACTCAGGGAACTCCAATATAGTGCCTGGGTGAAAATTGGGTGTTTGGGTTAATTTAAACACCTCTTTTGAAGATAATTAATGGCCTTATTTAATTATCCTTTATCAAGGCGGAATTATGCTGGGTCACCTCGCTGTCCCTCACTGGGGTCTGAATTTGCCGTTGTTTTTGGCCTGCTCAACAATGCTTTGACTTGGAACAAGCCGCAACGATTTCTTAACGATAAAGTTTTTTTTTCACTTTCCTTACTCATATCATTGAATACCTGATCATCATGACTATGAATCACTGGATGCGTTGCAATGCTTATAAACACCCGGAGATGCCAGCGTTCATGGCTTTATTTCATTTCTGCACATGCCAGAACCTCCAGAATCTCATAATCTCAGCTGAATTTCAAAATTTAAATTTCTTTATTGACTTCAGCAGTAGTTCCGACTGCTAAAAAAAAGCATTCATTTGTCCAATTCGGACATCGCTTGACATTCCAGGCATCTCCAAGTGAATGATGCATATATAACTGATCGGAGATCGCTAATCGCTTGCCAAGCCAGCTGTTCCTCATCAACTGTTTTATTGGAGTGCTTGCTTGAGTGCTTAAGCCACTTGTTGAGCGCTCTACAATATTCGCACTGTCACTGAATCTATCAATCGACTTGAACAAAGTTCAGATACCATTCGCCTGTGTTTAGCCATGCGGTTCCCCGGGCAATGGTTCGCTAGCTGAAAATGTGCAATTTAATTTTACACCACGTTTCCCCGATTTTCTTTCATAGTTTGACCCAATACTTCGGCATAGATTAATACATACAAAAAATTTAATGTTTCGTTTTTAATCTTCAACCGTTTCGATGGAGTGCTTGCTTGAATTGTTTGCCACTCAGGTAAACACTCTTCAAGCTTTGATGGCAATACGGTGGCTCAATTCTCTGTGGGGACATTTCCGGAGTTAGGAAGGCAAAATAAATTAGATGATTACAATGAGTAAAAAATGTTTTCAGTTGTTGAAAAGCAATGAATAACCACATCACAGCAGGATAGCCAAGAGGTATGCACACTAGCTCTAAGCTGTCTGGCTTAGGTTTGAATCTCGACCCAGCTATAAACTGTCATTCACAGGTGTTTCACAGGTAGGCTGATTCGTCAAAGTGTGTGCTGTCTCTCGGAAGAATGTTAAACTGGATGTCACATCTGCATGAATGCCCCCCCCCGTCTCCTCTTCCCCTCCTCACTCACCTCTCCCCTCCCCCTCACATCTCTCTCACCCCTCTCCCTCTCTCACCCCTCTCCCTCACCCATCCCCCTTTGTCAAGGGGACTGTTAAGGACTGACGGCTTAGTTTTGAATTTAAAACTGCTTCCCCATAGTGCAGCATGCATGAATGAGATTTGCAGTGAGCCGACTGGAGAGGTGCAAAGGTTGCTGCATGTGCCAGCATGCATGCTTGGAGGCACGCCTTTGCCAGGTAGATAGCATGGATTTAAATGCTCCCGCCGGGTTTTATATGGAACCCGGTGGTTAAAAAGAAGATGTTGCTGTTTGGGCGCATTTTATCGCCATCCCTTCCCCTCCCCTCACACTGCCTTCCCTTCCCCACCCCTCACGCTGCCCTCCCTTCCCCTCACACTGCCTTCTTTTCCCTACCCCTCATGCTTACATTCTCGAAACCCCCTTTCCTCTGCACCCCCACATGGACATCTACCGGCAGTTTCAGAATGCTGTATTAATGTGGTTTTAATGCACCCCATTTTGTTCAATCCTATTCCGCACCCCCTCTTTCTCCACAAGTCCCATAACTAAATGCAAGTCGGGAACCCCTCCCTCTTGCTTATGTTCTCCCAAAACTCCTCCCCACTTCCCCATCTCTACCCCATCTTCCTCACTCCCACCCCCTCCCAGAGTGTATCGTGACATTTGGTGAGGCGTCGCTCACCCCACCCCCCTCTCTCACTCTTCCCCCTTCCTCATTCTCCCACCCCTCTTGCTGCTCCTCATCCCCCTTTCCTTCCTCTCTCTCCCCACCCACCTCTCTCTCCACCCCTTCCCCTCTCCCCCTCCTCTCTCCCCTCCCTCCCTCTCTCCCCCTCCTCTCTCTCCCCTCACCCTCCTCTCCCTACCTCCTTCCTTTCTCTCGCCTCTCCTCTCCCCACTCCCTCCCCTCTCCTTTCTCTCTCCCCCTCCTTTCTCTCTCTCCCCCTCCCTCCTTTCTCTCTCTCCCCCTCCCTCCTCTCTATCCCCCCTCCCTCCTCTCTATCCCCCTCTCTCTTCTCTCTCCCCCATTTCCTCCTCTCTCGCTCTCCTCTCCCTTCCCTATTACCCCCCCACCACACTTAATATTCTCATCAGCGAAGGAATGGGTTATATTTGCTCATATGTATATGTATATATATATATATATATATATATATATATATATATATATATATATATATATACATACATATATATATACATACATATACAGACACACACACACACACACACACACACACACACACACACACACACACACACACACACACACACACACACGAGTGTGTGTGTTTCCTCTATGACTCCAAAACCATGAAACCGAGCAGCCTGAAACTTTGTATGCACACTAAGGGAACAAATTGTGTGTTTGAGTTAATTAAAACACTCCTTTTGAAGATAATTAACGGCCTTATTTAATTACATCCTTTATCAGGCGCATTATTGGCCACCTCTTTTTCTGAGGTCTTAATGCGTATCCTGGGTTACCTCGCTGGGGTCTGAAGCAGCCATGTTTTTTGGCCTGCTCAACCATGCCTTGGCATGGAACAGGCCACAACTATTTCTAAATGATCACGTTTTTTTTTTCACTTTCCTCACTTATATTATTGAACGCCTGTTCATTATAGCTGCAAATCGCTGGGTACATTGCAATGCTTATAAATGTCTGGAGATTTCAGCATTCGTGGCTTGATTTCATTTCCGCATTTGCCATAATCTGGAGAATCTCTTAAACCAAGCTGAATTACAAAATTTAAGCTTCAGAATTGAACTTTGCAGCAGTTCCGACTACTAAGTATTCATTTGTCTAATTCGGACATACTTTGGACATTCAGACAAAGCTAGCGCTTGCCAACCATTAAATTGGAGTGCTTGCTTGAGTGCTTAAGCCGATTGCCGAGCACCCCACAGTCGACAGCGGTACAGTTTGTGTCCCAATTGGGATGTACAGTCGGTAGTTGCTTCAAGGTAGAGGTAAATATATGGGTATGTTTGAATCTGTAATTTAGGGACTCTCTGCAGGTGTGTGTGTGTGTTTGCCTGCATGCTTGGTTACCTGGGTGCCGTGATGGCAAAATTTCATCCCGTATCTTGGAAGTTTTAATGTTTAACCTCAGCAGTGTATGAGCGATCACATTTTCTTTTGCCCTTGTTATTTTATGACTGCTTATTTTATGACTCGGTCTGCTTTCTCTTTGTGAGGTTCAAAGCAAAATACATTTGATAACATCCGATTTCTGAGCTGTTTGCCGTATTGACGTGTTTCTCAATTACAGAGCCAAATTTTTCCCACCTGTCATACGACAACTGTGTGTGTGTGTGTGTGTGTGTGTGTGTGTGTGTGTGTGTGTGTGTGTGTGTGTGTGTGTGTGTGTGTGTGTGTGTGTGTGTGTGTGTGTGTGTGTGTGTGTGTGTGTTTTGTTCATATAGTATAACATATTCTCTGCTAACTCCCCTACCCCCACTACCTCCACTACCCCACCCCTCACTCTCTTTGTTCTATCCTCGCTCCACCCCCTCCTTATACAGTGTAGCATCCTCCCACACCTTTCTCTTTCTTTCTGTCTCCGAACATATCTGGACAGTAGTTATGCCCGGATGGTGGTTATCTCCGCACATATCCAAATGGTGTTTATCTCTGCACTTATCCAAACGGTGATTATCTCCACACGTATCCAGATGGTGGATATGTCCAGATGGTGGTTATCTCCATATGTGTCTAGACAGTGGTTATTTTCAGACGGTGGTTATCTCTGGACGTGTCCCATATGGTAGTTATGTCCAGACGGACCCTCCCCTCACACTGCTTTACCTTGCTCTCCCCTCACACCACTTTACCTTGATGTAACTGGACGGTGGTTATGTCCAGATGATGGTTATCTCTAGACATATCCGGATGGTAGTTATGTCCAGACGGACTCTCTCGTCACACTGCCTTACCTTGTCCTCTGCTCAAGCAGCCTTCCCTTGATGTATCTGGATGGTGGTTATGTCCGTACGGTGGTTATCTCCTGACGTGTCTGTATGGTGGTTATATCCATGGATTCGGATGAAACTTAGTGGACATGTTGAGTGTGTGACCACCACAAATTGATTTTATTTTGGTGAAGATCCAAATCCGGATACGAGGTTTGTTTAATTTTTAAAGTTAATCCTCACCATTGAGAGATGGGGCTAAAACTGATATATAGTATCATATTTCAAAAATGTATTGGGCCTGATGTGTTCTCGTGGATCAGGCATTATGTGGTGGGGGTATGTGCTCTACCAAGTGCCTTTCTCGTTGTATAATGGTCTCCATTTCATTCTTTTTGGACTTGTCTTATGTTATCAAGAGAAGACATTTCTAGGTCGTGTTTTAAAATTTATTTGGTAAAATGTTTTATTTACACTCGCTCTCTTTCTCCATGACATTTTAAAACTACTGTACTTATAAGGTGATGACATGAAAAACAAATAAAACAAGCAGTCATAGACTGGTACTTACGAAATCGTCAACTTGACCTCTAACCTTGTCTAATAAAAGCTGTCTCTAGAGAAGGTAGCGACGCAAACCAGAAGTTTCTACGATGATTCTGTACCAAACCATCAAAAATCGAATGTTTGACCTCACTGTGACCTTCACCTTTGACCGATTTTGACCAAAATGTAATCAGCGCTAGCCACTCTTGAATCACGTGGTGTAATTTGACATTGGTAGCTTCTTCCGTTTTCGAGTTCTCGTGCCTACAAACAAATACAAACACACAAACAGAGGACGGAAGTCATCAATATACTTATGAAATCTTTAGATTTTGTAAGTAAAAAGCAATCAGAGATTGCAGACCCTTGTCAGGACCTGTTTTCTGTGGTGGGTTGTGTGGTGTATTTTGTATGGTGTTTGAGTACTGGTGTGTTATGTAATTGATGAGACATAATTACAACTGCCACTTTATAACTGCTGGTGACCGGGTACCAAGACGTCCCGCTTTGATGCAACCCCGTTTTGATTGGACACCTGACCCTGACCTATGACGTTTTAGAATTATTTTTCAATTGAATTCAGAATGGAATCAAGATGAATTAAATTCAAATAAAATAGAAGACCAAATAGGTACACAGTCCTGCATTGGAGTAATCAGAAGGAACCCGAACAAGCAAAAAGCAAAGATGAAGTCATCAGGAGGAACCTGGATAAGATTCACATTTCAGCTGCTGCTCCTCTCCCCTCATTTCCAAGAAATCCAAAATGATCAATCAAAACTCGCCAATCTTTGTTGTAACCTCCCACACTCAACCATCCCATCTCTCTCACTATCCTTGTGGCCCCCAAATTACCGGCTGCGGCTTCGTCTTCTTGATTCTCGGCCCAGAGGTCGACGAGCGAGAGATGGTGGTGAGTGTGATGGGGAAGGGGTCACACGAATTGATGGAGAAGGGAAAGACCTAGAAAAATGAAGGCATACAGGGAAGCATAATCACATTTAAATTCTGCAGGTGACTGATTCTATGATAATGATTACAGCAGCTGTTAGCTGGCGGCTAAAACATCTGATTTGTTTCGGAGTTTTTAAGTGTGCAATAAAATTCAGATCGTGTCGTACCGTTTTCAAAAAGAGGTGTTACTGTGTATGAGTGGTCAACGTGTGTGCACGATCAGAGCAAAGAAAGGATCCATACTCTTTGGCAACACCGTTTGCACAAACTCGCATTGCAAATGAACCGTATCTGAGTGAAACGTGTTGTCTTTTTGAAGGTTTTGGAAATATTTCATGAATGATGAACTGTCATCGTTCAGAAGAAGAGGCAGTCTTTAAGATATAAAAGAGAACGTCAATCATAAAGCTTGAACCCAAGTCCAAAAATATTCTGTCATGTTTATGAGAAGTGAAAGTTCTTTCTTGGAAGGAGTGTGAGAATCGAGAAAACAAGCAGAAAACCACTCGAGACGTGATGATCCAACGGATTATGCAAAATACAAGTTCCACAATTTACCCCTTTCAGCTATAGAAATACTCGGTGAAATCAGACATTTGGTAAGTCAGATAAATAAAGAAAATGGTAATAATAAAATGATCATTATGGATCTTACCGTGATGATGATGGTGATTTGTCACTGTGCCAGCCCTGCCCCCTCCTGCTGCAAACGACAGTACGAAGTTAATTCACACAGTCTTCTTCTTATTCTTCTTGTTTCATATGCAGCACAAGGCTGCGGGGTGGCAGCATCGGCTGAGGGTGCGGCTGTGCTGCTGATGCTTCGTCTGCTTTTTTGAGTCAATATAACCATATGGTCTCTCTGTAGGTGCTGTACCTTCTGGAGGTCAGGAAAGGAATTCGTAATTTGTTCAGGGTGCCGGCGATAGCTCGCCGACTCTTTGCCGAGGACACTGGGGGATCTTTAACGTCCACCAATGAATGCTAGCAGACAGGATGCCAGCTTAACATCCATCCGATGGACGGCATACGCACCCTGCCTGTGACTCACCAGCCTCACACTCACCTACTACTGCCAACATGAACAAACTACTACTAATACTAATACTGATACTGATACTGTTACTGCTGACATGGACATCGACTCAAAAAGGACTCGAAAACACTGTTGGGTTCCCCTTTTATGAACACCATTTTTATATACCAATTCCCAAAACCGCTGGGAACACGTCTTTATATGGCAGTTGTAAGCTAGAAACACGTTAATTTATTTTTTTGTCGACCGGAAGACGTCATTGGAATACGTCTACATACGTCGATGTGTGTTGGGACTACGTAAAGAATTGGTTCAAAGCACGTCAAACATAAGTTAGAAATAAGTTTCGCGTAAAAAAGACATTACCGCGACGTGTTTCGACTTATGAGTAGCTTATAAGTAGCCTTTGTGGACGTGTGTAAGCGTCCACATATCGTGTGTAAAACTTATCCCCATCGCATGCGGAACGTGTGTCATACGCCGAGTACGTCGTAAAATTTTGAACATGTTTAAAATTTCTTGACGTACTCTACTTACTACGACGTATGATAGCGTACTTTAGCGTTCTACTCACGTATACCAAACTTACTCATACCGTATTTGACGTGCCCCAACGTTTTAGACACATTTTTCTTAGGTCGGCATACGCTGGCAAGATCGCCAAGGTGTGACCGCGATGTTGTCACTTCCATTTCTACGGAAGTTATGATTCGAATCGTTGTGCGTTAGCCTTTTAATAGGCTACGTCACGACATTGTCGGCGATGCGTGCAACGCGCTATGCCTAAGTTAGACTATCGTTGGGCATCGGTTGTGTAGGCCGACAACAGGTTCAGCATTCGTTGGTATAAGTTATCTATAACACAACGAAACGTTCTGTGTCCATTACTAATATGTTATGCATACGACCAACTCGTTATGAATACATCCGAATCTTAAAAAAAAACATCAAAAGTTCAACGTCAGCCAGCGTTTTAGATACATTTTAATACGTTGCTATCGCTGGCTAAAACGTCAAGGTGTGACCGGGCCTTTAGCAGTGAAGGTGGCTGGCTTGGGACCTAAGGATCCTGAGTTGGAGCCCCTGTCGGCTGTTGAATTAACACCAGGTGGGGGTAACTCAGCCTGTCATCGTTCCGAGGTTGGCGAAATGAGTACCTGTGTACTGGGGTAATAACCATTCGGGGAAACCTGCGTTGGAGTGGCAATCCGTCCAGGACTGTACTTCTTGCCATTGAAATTTCCTCGGCACCCCGATGTGCTTTTTTTTAATGGCACGAAAGGAATGGTAATGTCATTACACAGCTAATGAGGTTTCTGAATTGTGGTCGAGAAATCCGATATCAAGTTTAAAATGCAACTTCGGGTTTAGTTACAGTCTACGGAAGATACAGAACCGTCCACTAATAAAAACAGTGTGAGCTGCTGACCTGCTAACCGCGGTATCAGTCGGCCTATAGGCTTTACAACCCTTTTGGAAACCCAAACAAAAGGTTATCCATCCAGAAACAAAAAAAAATCTAATCATATAAAGCCCTGACACTGTATCAAAAGACCAAACTTTAATGCACTGTATCAAAGAGTACCTGTGTCTTCGCTCTGACCCCGAATCCTCTGAGTGTGAGTGTGCGGTGGAAGTGGTATGAGATCTCAGAGAGGGTGGCACCGCAGGTTTAGCAGGTCCTTTTTTCAGGGTTTCCCAAGTGACCGGCCCTGCTTTACCAGCACATGAGTCTTTTCCCTCCGTTATATCCTAAGGTGAATTATTGTGAATGAAAAAAGAGGAAAAGAAGTGAAGGTAGTCAGGGTGAATAATGAGAGAAGGTAGGAAATGGGCAGCAGGTACAGCAGGCTTTCGTTCAACAGGGTTTAAACATTGATTTTTGTCAAACGAAATTAGTATGAGGTTTTATGATCTTTCAGTACATGTGAAAGAGTTTGAAATCGGAAGAAAAATACTTGCATGCACAGAAATCAAAAACGGATCATTGGTAAGTGAAATATTTCTGATTGGGAAAAACAGAAACTAAAGATTTTGCATGCACAAAAAAAAAAAAGAAGAAAAACAAGTGAAAGATGAAGAAAGCAATCGACAGAGAGTAACCATCCATTCATTCTGGGGGAAGAGAGTAAAGAAAACGTGGAAAAAGTAAAAATTTGGTTGTGTGCGGAGCCTTACAGAGAAGGCACATAGCAGAGGAGCATGGAGGTGGGAAAGAGTGGTACACAGACCGGGAGGAAAGAAGAACCAGATGAGCAAAAACAATCGCACATAAACACGAGAAAGTAAAAAGGGTAAACGTGGGAAAGGGAAGAAGCCAGATAGGGAAGGGAAGAAAGGGAAGAAGGGAAAGGGAAGAAGCCAGAAGTTGGGTAAGAGATAATGAAACAAATCAATGTGACAAACATCAATGGGGACAACATGAGAAAGAAAGAAAAAGAAAAAAATTAAAATGAAATCAAACGAAGAGTAAAACCCCTTCCTTAGGAGAAAATGAACCCTTAAAAAGAGAAAACGGAAAGACAATTGGGGGAAGAGTTCCACAGATATTTCACCATAATCAATAACAATCAGCCACAGAGAACAGCACAGCCTGACAGTTCACCATCTGCCCACTCTACACCACACCCCATCCAAACTTTCCCCTTTGTATTTTATTTCCTGCCAGACAAAGCCTTCAATCCACTGCAACACTTACCAAGACCGCAGACAGAACTCCTTTTTTAGGTAAGTTGTGAGAAAGGGGGGGAGCGGGCATACAGTGAGTTTGCACGACACAGCGGTCCACACAGCATACGCTACCCCTTTCCAAAAAAAATTACAATTTAATGTCTTAATCAATGACTGGAAGAGGCCACACCCATCCCAAGATGTAAAGGCTAACCTCATTAAATGTTCAATAGTCATCTGGGAAGACCGGCTGCAAGTCAGGATGCAGGGAATGGTCAATGTGTGGGTTAGAAAGATGTAGACGAGATTGAGAACATGACGATCCAGGCCAGATTAAATGAAACCGTAAAAAATTGTTTATGTACCAAGGGCCATCTACATATTACAAATGCAAAATATTATTGACACCATCTCCTACTTCCTCCCCCCTCCCCAATCCCCTCACCACTCCTCCCAACCCAGCCCTCTTACGTTCTCCTCTTCTCCCACACCTGCCTGTTTTCAATTCTCATCTCTCTGCCACCCTTCCTTCCGTATGTTTATGTAATATGGAGATGGCCCCAAAAAGTAAATGAGGCAACCTCAAGATGAAAAAGTTGAAAACTGTGACGTTCTTGCAATTTATGAATGTCTAATTTGTTTGGTGCGAGGAAATTAACTGAAAAACCAAACATTTCATGATTTCATCTTTTTCAGACATTTAAACCATTTCTCCTTCTTTCATTGTCATTTCCTCTCAACAATGGCTATTCATGTTTCATCAAGCCAGCACTTACATGCGTCATCACGTTATTTCTGCCGGCCAATCGCTGACCACCGTCCACACTATGGGCTTCAGGTTTGTGACCGACAGCACTGCTGCCACTTGACTGGTCCTTTGGAAAGGAGTGGGATGAAAGGCGGCTGTCGACAGCCAATCAGGATACAGTCGTGATGCAGCTCAGGAAGATTGTTTAAATCAAAGTTATATATTATCTTACATGTAAAGGATGTTCCGAAAAGACCTGGACAACTTGGGTTGTTAATATATTTAGAACCACAAATGAGACAATGATACCCTTTGGTTTATATGATAAATAAACTCATAAAGTTTTGTGCACCCCATCAATACGCTTCAATGGAGCTCAGTCTGTCGCGCGCAGGACATCAAGGCGGTACATGAGTTGTTGCCGAGTTTGGATCAGCATGTTTGCGTCCACCAGTGCGCATGTAGCTGTGATCCGAGAACGAAGATCCTGCAGGTTTGCCAACTTAGTGTTGGAGACAACATCTTTGACAAACCCCCACAGAAAAATAATCAAGGGGGATTATGTCTGGTGATCATGGGGGACAGGCAGTTGGTCCATCTCAGTCAATGCAGCAACCTGGAAATTTTTCATTTGGGACGGCTCGAACGACTCAGGCCCAATGAGGGGGGGGGGGCGTCCTGTTGAAAAATGATATCGGGTTTCAGGTCTTCAATCTTTGGGAAGGCAAATCCTTTCAACATGTTCATGGAAATTATTGAGGTCACTGTATCCTCCACAAATAAAAACGGACCCATCAAGCAATCATGGAGAAGGCCACACCACACATTGACCGTTGGACTATCGCGTATGTGTTCAATGACCACGTGGGGGTTTTCAAAGCCCCAGATCCTCACATTGTGGTGGTTGACCTTCCCCGATGCACGAAAGCAAGATTAATCTGTGAACGTGACCTTTTTCAGGTAATCTTCATCATCCTCTATGCGACTGAGCATTTCCAAGTCAAACGCCTCGCGTTTGGGTCCGTTATTTGGTTTTAGTTGCTGTGGAATCTGAACCTTATAGGAATAAAGCTTCAGCCTTTTACACAAAATCCTGTGTGCAGTTGTGCTTGGTAGTCCCAGTTCTCTGGATGCGCGTCAAATTGATTTTCTGTGACTTTGTTGAAATGATTCACTCACTCGTTCAATGTCTGCTACACGTGTTTGGTCGACCGGTACTTTTCTGTTTCTGACAATTTCCAGTCTCCTTAAACCTCTTGAACCACACACTCTGAAACCAGTCCGCGATGGCGGATTCCTTCCATACCTTGTACAGAAATTACGCTGAACTTGCATATCAGATCTCATCTCAATGAACCATTCGAGGCATTGAGTTTTCTCCCGTGGAGTCGCCATTTTCTTTTACATTAAACCACCAGACCTGAAAATAAAGAAAACTTTATGAGTTTCTGTATCATATAAAACAAAAGGTTTTTTTTTTTTAAATCATTTGTGGTACTAAATGTATTAACAACCAAAGTTGTCCAGGTCTTTTTGGAACAGCCTGTACAATAAATTTTGCTTTGCCTAACACGAAAAGCGCATTTCCACGGCCATGATCACAAACGTAGTCATGATTACAACTCTTGTGAATGTGTTTATGGAAGCTGTAACCTTGATTGTGGCTCAGAAACGGTGTCATTTCAAAACATGGCAGAATCACTGCTCACCTTCACTCTTTCATTCCTCTTTCTTCCCACCTTTGGAACAAACTCCCACACTCACTTCAATCCCACTCTTCCCTTCAGGTCTTCAAAACAGCTGTTCACCACCACCTCTTATCTTCCCCCATCCAAAACCACGATCTTTTCTACCCCCACTAATCCACCCCAAACCCACCTCCTTCAAATTCCCTGCTTTCCTTCCTGAAATTCCCTGTTGTGTAAGGACCTGAAAGTCTCTGTAATGTCCATCTTGTTTACCCTGTGCACCCTGCACCATCCCTCTCCCTTCCACAGATCTCATGTCTCTGTACCACATTGTTTTTTTCCTTCCCTCTCCCACCCCTCTCGTCTCCTGCTCCCCTTGTTGTGCATTTCTGTGTGCTAGCTCTTATACAATCCTCGACAGTGAATACAAAAAAAGGAGAAGAAGCAAGTGATACCATTGTTTTTGCAGAACTGCCAAAACTCCTTATCAATGCACCCAAACTGTCTCTCGACCCTAACACCGAAGACGATCACTTCTATTTCATGCAGCCTATCTCCTTCTAGAATGAACATCACCATGTTGTGTCCTGAGATTATGAATCGCAGTACACCAAGCACAGGCACCTCCATTTTGTTTCGGATCAAAACCGGGTCCATTACTGAACCGCCAAAATGCTCCATCACATTTTTGGTCATGACCGTATCCATAGTCAAGGCTGTCAAAATTCTCGCTTGGTTAACCAAAAGACGGGTCAAAATGACTGTGATAAGATGGAGTGTACACAAAGGAAGGTAGGCTGACTGCAAAACTCAAACTATAACGGCACTCTGTGGAGTGCATACCTCCGCCAGGCTGAACAGTTTGATTTATATTCCACTGATAGGTTTCATCTGCTTTTCATCTGATAGGTTTCATCTGATTCCACCATCTGCTTCCGGACCTGAACCAAAATCGAATCGGCTTGTTTTTGTCACCCAACCAATTCATCCACCAAGTTTTGTCATAATCCATCCCAACTTTTTGAAATATCATGATATATATATATATATATATATATATATATATATATATATATATATATATATATATATATATATATATATATATATATATATGTAGTTTTTGGCCCATCTTTCAATGGCAAAGAATTACAAAACAAATAAAAACAATCTTGTATCCGGATCCGGATTCGGATCTACGCCAAAATCAAATCACTTAGTCCTTGTCACATGCTAAACTTGCTCACCCAGTTTCGTCCGAATCCGTTGAGATAACTTTTTGAGATATCGTGCTATATATAGTTTTTAGCTCTGCGATCACTCAAAGGTGAAGAATCACTTTAAAAATACTCAGATCTACATTCGGATTCGGATCTTCACCAAAATCTATTCATTTAGTCCTTGTCACACACCAAACCTGTCCATCAAATTTCGTCTGAATTCGTCTGCAACTTTTTGAGATGTCCTGCTCACAGACAAACAAGCAAGAAAGATGTTGTGCAGAGCAAGATACAGTGATTGCAAAATCCATAAAACAAATTTGATCTAAAAATAATAGTTGGTTTAATTCAATGACTTGATACGTAAATCCTCTTCAAATTTCAAGTCAATCGGATGAAAATTGACAATTTTAGAAATTTGGCCTACGTTGACCTTTTGACCTATGTTGACCTTTTGGCCTATATTGACCTTCAGCCTATAATGACCTTTTGACCTCAAAAATAAATAGGATTCTGTTGGACCACCAACTCTATCATTTGGTGAAGTTTTGTGAGGATCGGTTTAAAATTGTGACCTGTAGGCGATGAAAGGTGAGCGGACAGACAAACAAATGGAAGTGATCAACATACTTTGCAAAAAAGACAACATAATAATAATTTCTTGCCAAGTAACAAACAGTCAGCCAGCCAGGCAGGGGTGAAAATATAACCTCCATCCATCCACCTTTGCTGGCGGAGGTAATAAAGAGATTGTCCACATTTTAAAAAATAGGCTTTGCTTTGCAAACCTTTAGTATTTAAGAAAATTATGAGCATTTGACAAAACTGATGTTATTAGACTTCTAAACTCGAGTAAGAAATACAACTGGGGGGGGGGGGGAGGAGAAGAGGATGATATTCGTTCAATCACCCATGTTATGCCCCACTCCATATCCCACTTGAGCAACAAGAGAAATACTCTCAATTAATGGACTCTGACAAAATATGTCTGCTATCTAAAGATGTTGAATTATTTTTGTTAAGTTGCCTGAAGATAAGATTTCTCAGACAGGACCTGATTTCCTTAAAAGAACTCCAAGCACCTCATTGCCTCACCACCCTCTATCCTGCTGTGTAGTTAAAGCTACCTTTCCCAGATTCACTCCCACAACCTCCATCTTCCCACCAAGTTGCTTTGACAAACAAAAACTCCAATTTTTTTGTGTGGAAGGCTTCACAAATTTTCATCAACGGATGATGTTTATCATCAGCGGCCTGGATTGAGAGATTTGTCAGGTTGGAACGGAGGCCTCAGATGTTGTTTGACCATCCCCATATCCTACCCTAGCCCTCATTTCCCCCCACATCGTTTATTTCACCAAGTCTCCCACCAACTTGTCTCTCAACCCTGCTGTTGGTGTGTGCCCCTCTCTCTTTAAATTGTTCCTTTTGTTCTGTCACGTCCTCATGCATTGTGTGTTGTAGCTCTTCCACAAGCCGCGACACTACTTACAAATAAAACAAAACTATTATTTGATTTTAATTCTGCGTCAAGGACAGACTAGCTCGTTAAGGGGTTTTTGTATGTAGGAAGTTTTTTTCACGTTTTTGTTAACAAAGCAAATAAATCACATCGTCATGGAAATTCTCTTAAGGTAGTCGATGTACGTACAAGCTTGATATAATGTAGACAATAAACACGCAAGACTAATATTATGTTGAAGATAAATATGAAAACTCGGCACAGCACATGTGTAATAACATAACCGTTGCCTTCTGACCTTTTTCTCCGCTTCTTCTTCCTGGAAGAACCAGACTTTTTGTTACGTTTCCTGTGAATGAACACAAATGTCAGGAAAGATTTATGATTTTTTTTTAAACTGCATATATTGTTTCATTTTTCCAATTCCATATAAATTTATTTTGTTTTGGTGCATGCCAAGAAAAGGATTTACGAGGCGTATCTGTGCTACAAGAGAGATGTTTATCTGTCCGTCTGTCTGTCTGTTTGTGTGTCGCCATTTTTCTCAGAGATGGCCAAACAGATCTTCATAAAACTTTGAAAGGGATTTTAAAAAATCTCTCCAGCCCCTGAGCCTTTGTCACTACATAAAAGGTGTTATTGAATGATCCATGACTCCATTCCTTAGTGGGTGTAGGGAAGTGTTTTAGACCCCGCAAAAAAAAAAAAAATGAGAAAAATAAAAAATTGATTTATTCAAAATGCCAGCAGGATTGGAGCAGCACTGTGCAATGTACACCTACTAGCTTATAAATAAAAATAAATCATGTGGTTTCTTACAGACGAGACACATACTGTACTGAGAAAATATGAAAAATTGTAAGTGCGTCTTGGTCTATTATGAGAATCTCATTCATAGAACCTTTACGGTCATCATATGTATAACCAACCCTAAACGTCACGTTCACCATAAATACAGGTTAACAAAGAAACACTGAATCAACGTAAAAGTTTTAATAATGTGATGAAATGAATAAAACTGATGTTAGTCATTTTATTTGTTTTCAGGTTGAAGTTGAAGATTGAAGAGACGTTCGACTCTCAGAGAAAGTTTTGCTGCTCAGAAGCTGTTCTTTGTGATTAAATGTTGGATCGTCAGTTGTTCAAACTGCGAAAGAGCATTTAAACGTCAATTCTGTATGAATGAAGCTGTGTCTGCAAATGCTATTTTGTTTACATAGTCAAGGCTCATGGAATTGCCCGTACTAGTACACTGAATGGATCAGGATGCAACATGACAAACAGAACAGCAGAGAGAGGGGGGAAATGGCAACAGCAGAGAGGGGGCAACCACCAACAGCAGAGCCAAAGGCCAAGACAGAAGGAGGTGGACAAACAATGGGTGTGGGTAGGAATTGGGGGGTGGGGGCAGGAGAGGATGCATAGGGTGGAAAAGGTGGATACAGAAGGAAACTCTCAGGAGAGAAAACTGGAAATTTGGAAGGAGAAGGGATTGTGTGGGTGGGGGCGGGGGGGGGTAACAAGGGTAAAAAGAGATCATGGTTTTGGATTGGGTACGATCTGAGATGGTGGTGGAACAGCTGTCGTGAAGACCTGGAGGGAACAATGAGATTGAAGAGAATGTTGAAGTTAGTTAGTTTGTTCCAGAGGTGGGAAAAACGAGGAATAAATGAGTGAAGGTGAGCAGTGATCCTGGATTGAGGTAGTTTCACCAAAATGTGGTTGATGGAAGACCATGTGTGTTACTGGTCATTTTTAATAGGACAGCGTACATATCATTCATAATAGAAGATGTCATTCTTACCTTTTGTATTTTCTTTTTCGATGCTTTGGTGATGCAGATGGGCTGGAGAAAGAAGGTTTAACAATCATTTATTCCATCATTAGAAAGCCAGCTTGATTTAGCTGGTTTTCCTAGGTAAGCTGACTTGTTTTCAATCACTGGCACCTTAAAACATTCACAGGCACACTAAATGTGCTGACTGATTTTACAAGGCCAAAAAAGGTCAAATTTATGATTTGTACTCGAATTAAATAATCAGGTGACACAGCAGTGCAAAGCTATGCATACCACTGTACAACAGACAGAATGAGGAGCAATCAGTAGTTATTGTGAGAATTAAACTAAATTTCACAATCCAATGAATACGTTTGATTGGACAGGAATTCTGGCTGAACTTGGAAAATGTTTCTGTTGGAATAGATAATTTTTTTTTTTTAACTTGTCTGTGATCAAATTTACATTTGATTTAAAAAATAATAGCTAATTAATTACAAGTTGTTTTTTGTGCTTTCTATCAGGCTTGGTTCAACAATGTGGCTGATCACACCTGTGTCGTGTGAGCAATTCTTCATCCTCTTGTATTTCATCCCGATTTTCAAAGTCATGTGATCCAGCAGAGCTGGTGCAAAAATTAGCATACAGGACATCATCAGCTGGCCGGTAGAGAGAACCATTAATAGTCATGTGAAATATGGGAACACTGGGAACCAATGGGTTTAGAAATGGGGTTTGGAACTGGGAGAGGGTTTGAGAATGAGCTGAGAAAAGCTTGTTTTTCGGAATCAACTCTTGAAACACAGCTGAAAGCACATGTGATATGGGAAACTGTAAAAGTAGAAGGAATAGCAGAATTTTTAAAATATAATAATAAGAGGAGCTACAAATGCAAAGGCAAAATGGAATTCCAGAAAAAAAAAGTTGGTGATGTGAAGAGCTTTGTGACTCTGTCATTTTGGAACCTGGGTAGTGCATAAATCAAGGTGTTAACTGTTAGTACAGAGAATAAGGAAGGCTGAGAAGGATCTCAAATGCAAGCAGAAGAAGAAAAAGAGCAATCAGAGATTACAGACCCTTACCAGGACTTGTTTTGTGTGGTGTTTGTGTAGTTTTGTGCAGTGTATTCTGTACGGTGCTTGTGCACTGGTGTGTTACGTAATTAATAAGAGACATAATTAGAACTGCCACTTTATAGCTGCTAGCAGTGATGACCGGGTACCAAGACGTCCCGCTTTGATGCAACCCCGCTTTGATCGGACACTTTACCCTGACCCATGACGTTTATTATTATTATTCAATTGAATTTAGAACGGGATTAAAATATCATAACTGTGAAGTTCCACGTCGATTCATTAAGCGCTTCAACAGAAAGAATTTTTAAAGATTTTCGCTCAATCCAATATGGCTACCAGACCATGTGACATAATTTATTCGTGAATACCCTGGTATCCCCAAGGCTTGGGGAACATTTGTGTGAAGTTTCCCCTCGATCTGTCCAGTCATTCTAGAAATGAAGATTTATTTTAATAGGTTTCAGGGTAAATCCAATATGGCTGCCAAACAATGTGACTTATGATGTCATAATCAACAATAAAACATTCTACGTGAGTAGTATGGTGAAAATTTTGTCTCAATCCGACAAGCGGTTGTGGACAAAAACACTAAAGTTTTGTGCAGACAAACAAACAAACAGACAGACAGACAAATGGACCCAACTGCAACACCCACTCCTCCGGTGAGGGTAACAAGGGCAGAATTATAAAAAAAAAAAAGCAGAACAAGGGCAGAACATGATCAGAAGTAAAAAGCCTCGTCCTTTTAAGCCTGACTTTCGTACCTGGTTCGAGCTTGGAGCAGTAGAAGTCTGCGAAGGGCATCAACCTTAGCTCTTACTTTCTCCGGTGGACGTCTGAGAAAAATTGAAATGGGGATCTGATAGATATGACAGTTCAATGATCAAAGTGAATGTTTGCTTGTACATGTAACATGCTGGTTGGTTGTACGGGTCAATAAATAGGTCATGGTAACATTAGATAAGTAAATCAGGAGAATCATAGTCAATGTCAAAATAACTTTCACGAAGCATTTCTGTACGCAGTGTACATCAAGAGATCAAGTCGACCTGTCTAAAGTTCATTTGTGAATGCAACATCATCAGGATGAAGATTACCCCACTGCGGTTGTGCAAATATATATACATGAATATTTTATCCCGATTTTTTTTTCATCGATGTATTTCTTAATTCTGTGTTTCCTTCCAAATCTTGTGTCCCCAATCCTTCACTCTCGGTGCCCACCCTTCCCATTCATACCCAACCGCTCCTGGATCCTGTCTTTTGCACCTGAGAAGATGGAGAAGGTTCTTTCAACCCTCGACACTGACTCTGACATGGAATGGACGATATCAGCTCACATGTCCTAAAAACATGCTCCACTGCTCTTGCAGATCCTTCCTCTGCCTCTTTCACCCTATAATTGGTGGACATCCTTCATTTGGTGGACAGGTTGGGTGTATGACAGGGACGAATTGATTGAATTTTGGAGAAGATCTGGATCCGGATACTAGAATATTTAAAGTGATTCTTCACCATTGAGAGATAGTGTCAAAAACTATATACAACAGGATATCTCAAAAAAGTTGTGGATGGATTCGGACGAAACTTGGCGGAGAGGTCACGAGTGTGACAAGAACTAATTGATTTGAGTCTGGTGAATATCTAGATCTGGATCCAGATATGAGTAGGTTTTTTTTATTATAAAAGCAGTTCTTCATAATTGATAGGGCAAAAAACGATGTATAGTAGGGTGTTCCAAAAAAATGAAAGTTTGATTTTTGCTGCTCGGGTGGTAGTATCGGAACAAATTTTGCCTTTGTTCCGATACTCCATAAGAACTTATAGGTCAAAAATGAACAAAATTCTATGATATTTAGGGGTTCCTCAAGTTGGCACAATTATGTCCATTATGGAGAGGGCATTTTGCACTGCAATGTCAAAAAGCTCATCTAGGTCTCCTTGGAAAAACTCTTCTTTCATCCTATATGACTACTCTGGTTTTTGAAAATATAAAACAACCATATTAATTGTGAAGTGCACTGCGTTGTGCATATTCGACGGCAAGTTGTCAGTTACAGTTTGGCAAATTTCAACAATATTATGCCAACTTGAGGAACCCCCTAAACATCCTCCAATCTGCTTCATATTTGGTGTGTATGTTTCTACTGTCAAATGGAACAAAGGCACACCCAGGGAGCATGAATATTCATACTTTCATTTTTTACCCCCTATTATGAAGCACCCTAATGTATAACATGATTTGTCAAAACATTGTGAATGAATTTGGACAAAACATGGTGAATGAGTTGTGTATGTGACAAGAACAAGCCGATGAGATTTTGGTTCAGGTCTGAATCCAGATCCGGCCAATCATTGGGATACAAAATGTAAACTGTTCAGCATGACAGAGGTATGCACCCTACCAAGTGCTGTTCTAGTTCCTGAATGCAGTGATACATCTGATCAAGCTAATGACTTTTCACGTTACTTTGTGAGTAAAACAGATAAGATCAGGGAACGTTTGGATAATACTTCAGTCACCCTATCAAGTCCGAGCCTTCAGGTCCTCAGTGCTTCCAGTCTTGCTCTACAGATGTGAGACTTGGACTCTGACCAGGGATCTGAGACAAAGACTTAACTCCTTCTGTACCAGGTCTCTTCGGAGAATCCTTGGCTATCGCTGGTCGGACTTTGTGTCCAACGAGAGGTTGCTGAGAGAGACTCGAATGAGATTTGTTACCTGCATAGTCCGTGAGTGTCAGCTGTGGCTGTATGGACTTGTGTCTCGTTTTCCTGACGCTGATCCTGCTCACCAGATTCTCTCAGTGAGGGAGCCTCGTGAGTGGAGGAGGCCAATGGGCCGACCACATGCCTCGTGGTTGCAGCAGGTTGATCGGCATCTCAAGGTGATGGGGATGTGCCAGGTATCTGCCTGGGGGATGGTTAGACAGAGGCCTCTGGAGTCCCGGTAGAAAGTGGACGCAGTGACGCGCTACTCCGGTGCATGCTCCCATACCTGATCTGACCTGACCCAATCAAGTTCATGTTTAACATCCTGCACTAGTGGATTTTCTTCATGCAATGGTTGTAGTTTCACTCACTTTGTTTCTGTAAATGAGGTTGAATTGAGGAGAATAATTAGGAAAGGTCCATCAAACACCTACGTTTCTGACCCACTGCCAACCTGGGTTGTTAAGAGACATCTCCCTGTTGTGCTTCCTGCATTGTCACAAATTGTAAATTTGTCTTGTCCACTGGTGTTTCTCCTGGAACTCTGAGATCCTCTTTCATTACTCCAGTTTTGAAGAAGCCTTCTTTTGATAAGGAAGAATTAAGTACAGTGGCCTGCAAAAGTATTCACCCCCCTCTAAAGTTACACATTTTGATGCCACTTGAGCTTATTTCATGATGCTTTCAAATCAAACTGAATATTGAAAGTCTACACAAACTACTCCAAAGTGATAAAGCTAAAAAATGCAGATATAATGTGAATAATTTCGATAAACAGAGAAATTCAGGTGATTCTCCGTTACACAAGTGTTTGCCCAATTTGGTTTGCCCACCCCTTTGCCCAATTAACACCAAATTATTTCAGGAGAAAATTATTTGTTTGTAAGGTTACAAAATAAGTGTAATAACATTCAATTGTATGTAATTACTGGTTTAACTTAAAAATTAATCTCCCTCACTTATCTAAGGAGTTTTAAGGTGAAACTCACTTGGTCAACCAACAAGGCAAAGCATGAAGACCAAAGGGCTTTCCAAAGAAGTAAGACATAAAGTGGTGGAGAAGCACCATTCAGGAGAGGGTTATAAGAAGATTTCACAGTCACTCATTACCCCTTGAGTACGGTGAAATCCATGATTAAGAAGTGGATGACGTATAATACCACCCAGACCCCACCCAGATCATATCACCCATAAAAACTCAGCATCTGGGAAAGCAGGAAACTGGTTCGAGATGTCACTGGAAATCTAACAATGGCTTTGAAAGATCTGCAAGGCTCCATGTCCGATATGGGGGTCAGTGTTCATAAATTAAAAATATACCGTTCCCTTCACAAAGCTGGTCTCCATGGACAGGTGGCAAGAAAGAAGTCATTACTGAAAAAGACACCTCTAAAAGCTCGTATGGAGTTTGTGAAAAAAAAACATCTGAATTAGACTGCAGGCACGTGGAGAAAAGGTTTGTGGTCAGACGAGACAAAAATTTAACTTTTTGGTCTAAATTCAAAGCGTTACGTCTGGCACAAGTCTAACACTGCACATCACCTAGTCAACACCATCACTACAGTCAAGCATGGTGGTGGCAGCATCATGTTCTGGGTCTGCTTTTCATTAGCAGGGACTGGAAAGCTTGTCGGTATAGAAGGGGCAATGGACGGTGCAAAGTACAGGAGAATCCTTGATGAAAACCTGCTTGAGTCAGCCATGAATCTGAAACGGGGTAGGAGATTCACATTTCAGCAGGACAATGATCTGAAGCACAAAACTAAAGCCACAATGAAGTGGCTGAATAAGAATAAAATAAATGTTCTTGAGTGGCCCAGTCAAAGTCCTGACTTGAACCTAATTCAACATTTATGGCGAGACTTGAAGACTGCACTCCATCGACGATCACCATCAAACTTGGCAGAACGAGAGAAATTTTCACTTGAAGAATGGGCAAAGATTTCTCCATCTTACTGTGCAAAGCTGGAGAACGACCCAAAAATACTCATAGCAGTAATTGCTGTGAAAGGTGCTTCCACCAAGTACTGACCCCTAAGGGGCTAAATACTGTTGTGGTTCTGGTAACCGAATCCATCCAAAGCAATGGCATCCATCATACAGTGGTCCCCAGACAGTTATTCCATTAATTTTTAGGTAAGAGGATAAACTAGACAGAGAACCCTAAGTTACGTGGTTGAGTTATTGACGTTCACGGTCAGTTAGCGACCCGCCACTTCACAGAATTATCAGTGTGCGAAGGCCTGCAATTCCGGGAAGTCTGGTGGGAACCGGAGATAGCTCCCCCCCCCCAGTGGTCTTCTCACCCAGACCCCCGGCCCGTAACAATACTTTTACAACCAGTGAATTTTGATTTGTACATGTTTTTTTTCAAGTATTCCTGACATGTAACCTCCTTCCAACAGTGTTTAGTTTGATCTCTTCAGCTATGAATAAAAAGTTCATTTGTGAAAAATATTTCTCCATAATTTATAATTCATCTAAATGTGGCATAATTAGGAGGAAGTGAATAATTTTGCAGGCCACTATATATATATATATATATATATATATATATATATATATATATATATATATATATATATATATATATATATATATATATATATATATATATTCCTGTCTCAAATTTGCCATTTCTCGGCAAACTAATTGAAAAGGCTACATTAGAAAAGATATCTTATTTTGTCATTCAATGTGACCTTCTTCATCCGAGGCAGTCTGCATATAGAGTAGCATACAGCACTGAGACAGGCCAAGTTTCATCACAGAACGACTTACGTTGTGCCATTGAAAAATCAACAGGCAGTGTTACTACTGATGCTTGATCTGTCCCGCTCTCCGCTTTTGAGATAGTGAATCATGCTATTCTCTCACATACAGGCTTTCTGAAGACTTTGGTCTCAGTGACAAAATCCTTTCTTGATTTCAGTCAAACCTCACAGATTTAACAGGGGCCATATTGCTCATTCTTTCTCAGAAAACGAACACTTAACCTGTGGTGTACCTCAAAAGGGTCTGTTAATGTCCTACGACTGTTCATGTATTACATTTGTGGTATTGGGCAAATCAACGCTCAACATTCCGTCCACTATCCAACACATGCAAATCTTTATGGCTATTCTCAGAGAGCTGCCTCAGCACCGGGGAATCTGGCAGTTCACTCAGGGAGATTGGCAGGGACTGCAAACAGTCATCTTACTTCAGGACTGGTCTCCATTATCTCCATTATCTACTGCCCCTGATGTTAACTCAGCCTTGGAATTCTTCCACAGAAACTTTTTTTTTTTCTCTCTCTCTTTTTTCTTCTCTCTTTCTCTCCACAAACCTTGACTCTGTATACAAAAAAGAGAAAAAAAAACAAGTTCGAATTGCGAACATACCCCGTTGGAGTTCATTCGTACAACTCTCAGGTGAGCGATAGCACGGACGACAGAAAGTTTTTGTAATTTGGTGAGATTTTCATCGCATCAGAAAAAGAAACTAGAACACCTCACAAGAATGAGGCTAATTTCATGTCATCATTTGCAACTTAATTTGCCCAGCACATTTAATTTTTTTTTATAACAATTTTAAGAAAGTGGGCCAAAAGGGCCGTTTCTCGGCCCGAAGGGCCGGAATCGCACTTTGGGCTCAGTTAATGCTTGGGGAATGGTCTCCAGAATATACCTGTCAAGTTTGGTTCGGTTCAGTCCACTAATAACCGAGAAATAACAATTTTAAGAAAATGGGCCACAATGGGCCGTTCGTCGGCCCGAAGGGCCGCAATCGCACTTTGGGCTCAGTTAATGCCTGCGCATATGTGTTTAGTATATTCCTGTCAATTTTCATCGAATTCTGTTCACGAATAATGGAGAAATAGATGTTCAAATGAACTGTACACAAGAAAAGAGAGAACGTGAGCGGCGCTTCGACCCCGTGGGGGTAAAAGACCCCACGGGGTAAAACATTCAGTTATATGCAATTTTTGACCTGACCTGACCTAACATATACCTGGTGTTGGCTTCATGGTTAGGGTGGTGGGCTTGGGATCTCAGAGTCTTGAGTTCAAATCCCGCTCAGCTGTTGATGTAATACCAGGTGGGGTTAACTCAGCCTGTCATCCTTCCGAGGTTGGCAAAATGAGTGCCAGCATGCTGGTATCCTGTGTCGGAGTGGCGACCCGTCCATGATCGTGCCCAATAGCCAAGGAGACTTCTTAAGCAGCACCAACTATCTGCACAGAGTATGGTCCCAGTGTCCTCCTCTCCTGAGCTAACATGGTGACGCTACTTGTGCTCACTTTTGTCTCTCTAAATGCCTCAATGACATACAGGCATGGATTGTATGTAGTATGCCGTATGGTGAAGCTGAATTCTAGTGAAACCAAATTATTCATAACTTCTTCACCACACCACTATAAACAGCTTCATAATTATACTTTCAGCTTTAACGGTCAGGAGATCCCTCAT
Source organism: Eptatretus burgeri (assembly GCF_056783735.1). NCBI lineage: Eukaryota > Metazoa > Chordata > Myxini > Myxiniformes > Myxinidae > Eptatretus > Eptatretus burgeri. The sequence continues at coordinate 40,201,928 of NC_140978.1, read as the reverse complement.
TCCCCTACGATCCAAAATTTAGGAGCGATGTTTCATCATGACATGAGGATGTCTGATCAGATCACACAGTTGTGCCACTCTCTTAATTGGCAGAAATATAATCTTAATCACATCAGGAAGTATATGAATAGTGATACTTGTAATAATGTTGTTCCTGCACTCGTACTCTCCAGGCTGGGTTATGGTAGTTCGTTACTTGATGGAGCAGGGTTGGCCTAACGGTACGCACACTCGCCTCTCCGCTGTCTAGCTGGGATTTGAATCCTGACCCAGCTAAAACTGTCATACCAGTGTTTCACAGGCAGGGTGATTAATCAATGTGTGCGCCATCCCTTTGATGAACCGTAAACTGGGAATGTTGTCTCCCAGCATTCGTTGGTGTACGTTAAAGATCCCATGGTGTTGTTTACAAAAGGCGAGTTATTGCTGGCACCACAAACAAATTACAAATTCCTGCCCTAACTCGCAGAAAGCACTGCAACAGCAGCACAGCTGTACCCTCAACCAATGATGTTACACCACAGCCTTGTGCTGCATGCAAACGAAGATTACTTGGTGGAATCGCTGAACAGGATTTGTATCGATTAATTACAGACAGTTTAGAATAAGTGTGCTCGCCTGATCTTTCAGCAATCTCAGTGGTCCCATGTAACTCCCATGTTAAGCCAATTCCACTGACTTCAAGTTACAGAGAGAATACAAAATAGAATAATTCTTCAAACTTTCTCCAAACAAGTCCTTGTCATCTTCTCTTCCAGCATACGTCTCATCATGCTTTACACAGCAGAGAACACCTTGTTCACCTCGTTCAACAGCAGCCCTTTCCCTTGTTGGACATGCATTCCACAAAAACGGCGATTGTTCCTTTCGATCAATTGTCTCTTGGCTTTGGAACAAACTTCCAATTTCAATGAGAAACACAATGACAGTTGAATATTTTATAAAGTGCCTGAAGACAGATTTATACCCTAATGTGAAGCTGTGTTTGTTGTTTTTGTTTTTTTCTCTCACTCTCACTCACACTCTCTCACACTCTCTCACACTCTCTCACACTCTCTCACACTCTCTCACACTCTCTCACACTCTCTCACACTCTCTCACACTCTCTCACACTCTCTCACACTCTCTCACACTCTCTCACACTCTCTCACACTCTCTCTCTCTCTCTCTCTCTCTCTCTCTCTCTCTCTCTCTCTCTCTCTCTCTCTCTCTCTCTCTCACTCTCTTTCCCTCTCTCTCCCCCCCCCCCCCCGCCTTGTATCCATTGGCAAAAGGTGCTATATAAATACAATTATTATTATTATTACACTTGTCCTCTCATATTCTTCCCTCCAGTCCTTGAAAGATGTCACCTCATTGCAACCTTATGGTGTCTCTCATACTAACCAACAAACTGTTTTATTCTTGTTAAACCTGCCTGACCATCTTCATTTCACTGTCTGCACCATTTGTCTGCATTTCCCTTGTATGGAGGTGAGCGCTGAGTTCAGACTTTATGAAACCAATAAAGGATTTTGACAGAATGCATGTGACTTGAAGAGGCAGGTTCTGGGTGAAGAGACGAAAGAGCAGGACAAGCAAGACCATAATATTACTCGTCGAAAGAATTGCACGGCCAGTCTGCCTATGGTGAGAATGATGCAGACCCTGAGACGAAGCTTCCTAAAGACTCAAATGACACGAAGGGCCGTAGATTCCAGGGTCTAAAGGAGGGTAAGATTGGAGGCAACACAGCACCATTCCACAGTGGCGAGCTGTAACCCCTGATACTCCCAGTAAAGGTTTTGTACACCTTTTTTAAGATAAGGGAAGCAGAGGAAGGACTTGGCCCTGCAGAGAATGCCAGCTCAGCGGCTAGCTTTGGAGGTCAGCTTGGAGATATGATCTTCCCAAAAGACTGATTGTACCTGACAGTGAGGCTCAGGAGCTCTGGAGACTGTATCTCTCCCAGCAAGTGACCACATAATAAATAAATAAATTGGGGAATTTTCCTGCAGGTCCATATGGATAGTCAAAGTGAGAATATTGGTCTTTCTTGCACTAAAACAAACGCTTCAGGTCTCGATGATCAATTGCTTATTTTTCCAGATCAACTGAGCGGTATGCTGCTCCATCTTGCCTGGGGGTGTGGAAGCATCCTGCACATCGTGGAGTTGTCTGCAAAGTGATGCAATCCATTGAGGAAGACGCATACTTGATGTACAGCATATCAATAACAGGATTGTTCCCGGAATACCACCTTGAGGGACACCAGTCTTGAGGGGTACAGCATGGGATAGTATTCCATTCAAAGCAACCGGCTGCTTGTGAGTGCACAGGAAATGTGATGTCCAGTCAAAAATGGAACACTGGATATCATTTATTGACAGTTTGAAACCCAACGCACGTTGCCAGAAATAATCAAATGCATTGTAGATATGTAGTGAGATAACTCTGACATCTCGTGTGAGATTGAAGGCATCCATCCATTGCTGACACAGAGGAAACATGTCAAAGGTAGAATGACCTGCACAGAAGTCAAATTGATCGTCAGAGATTAGAGAGTTCGAGACGGATGCGTCTTTAGGTCGGTTGCGAGTCTCAAACCCATAATTTGCTTACGATGGGGAGAAGGCTCACTGGTCCATTGATAAGAGGGTCAGTTTTGGCACCATTCTTGTGAATTTGGGTAATGTTCCCATGATGCAAGCAGTGATTTTCCATGACGAAGACGACCAGGGAGACAGACACTTTCATGATCTGAGAAACCAAGGTAAGCAGAGGAAGAGAAAAGGTTGGAGAAGAAGTTGGAGGTTGATCTGAGAACCAAGGTTGAGCAGTGAGTGGCAGCCAGGAAGTGAAAATAGGAGTTGGAAATATATCAGATTATGTGAGGCCAGAAGTGCCACAAAAGACCTTGGCTGCAATATGGACAGTTGTGTGAGCTTGAACACAAAACCAGCTGTAAGAGTATTCGTATCCACTCGTATGCGGCACAAGGCTGTGGGGTAGCATCATTGGCTGAGGGCGCGACGATGTCGCTGATGCAATGCCCTCTGCTGGTTCGGGGAGGAATTTGGCCATGGTTTGAATTTGGAAATTTGGCCAACCCTGAGACCCAAGCAAGAGCTCGCCAACTCTTCGTGAAGGAGACCACGGGATCTTTAACGAATGCTGGAAGACGGGACGCCCAGTTTAACATCCATCTGAGGGATGGCACACACATTGATGAATCACCCTGCCTGTGAAACACTGGGCTGACAGTTTATAGCTGGGTTGGGATTCAGACAGCTGAGATAGATAGATAGACAGCTTAGAGGTAAGTGTGCGTACTTCTCGGACTAGGTCATAATGTCAGGCGTAGCTGTAATGGTGATTCAGTTGAAGTCACTGCAGATTGGCCTTTTTAGCTCATCCACGAGGAAGTCGAGGATTGCTGTTAAAGCCATAACGATGTCTATCATATCAATTAATCAATCAGTCAGTCAGTCAGTCAGTCAGTCAGTCTTTGCTCCTTCCAGCAATGAGCTCATGAACATTTTTTTCGTTTTTTCCCTACTCATCCGAGGCGGCTCAATGGATCGTTTTGAGACTCCACATGATGATTCATGATGTCTATGTGCAAAAAGCAAATGGAGCCCTTTTTAAAATGTCCATCCAGTTGGCGAGATAATTACCTAATTAACTCAAAATGTAATACATATAATTTTAACCTCTTCATACTCTTGATTAAATTTTATCTTCATCATTATTTAATTTCATGTCTTAATCTTTAACCTCTTAATGTCATTAATACCATCTTCCTTTGAAGAACGGGAAAGAAAGGGGGAGCGGAGAGCAGAGAGCTGGGGTGGGGGGCAGAGAGGGGACAGTCCTTTTTAATCCATTTTAGTCCTTTTACTCCTTTAATCTTATTTTTAATTTTTATATACAATGTCGAGGCTCCTATAAGAGCTAACACACAAAATGTACAACAAGGGGAACAGGAGACAAGAGGGGCGAGAGAGCGAAGCACAAAACAGTGGGGACACAGAGACATTAGGAGATCTGTGGAAGGGAGAGGGATGGAGTGGGGTACACAGGGTATACAAGATGGACATTACAAGGACTTTCAGGAAGGAAAGCAGGGAATTTGAAGGAAGTGGGTTTGGGGTGGGTTCATGGGGTAGAAAAGATCGAGGATTTGGATGGAGGAAGATAAGAGGTGGTGGCGAAAAACAGCTCAAATGGTATTTGTATCCAAATATATCAAAGATAGAAACACTTTTAAGATCCTTTTGACACTTTGGACCCTTTTAGACTACGTAAGACTATAGACCCTTTGGAACCTTATGTTGCTCTAGAGCAGGGGTCGGGAACGTATGGCTCGCGAGCCAGGTATGGCTCTTTTGATGATTGCATCTGGCTCGCAGATAAAATTGGAGTTTGAAACTTGGAAAGCCCAATATTTCTCGCAGAAGCTTTACCTATAGTTTGAATGGTGTCGTGCTTCATTCACGTGCAGGGCTGAACTTGGCAGAAGGAGAGAAGAAAAAACACCTCCGAATTGTCTGAAGCGGTTTTTGTTTCGTCCAGTCATGCGGCCGACGCGAGTAGTGATTTCGGTTCCTCCAATGACGTGCCGCCGCCGAGACGCGTCACGGAATTCATCTCGACCAATCACGCGCCACCGCTGAGGCGACTCGTGATTTCGGTTCCTGCAATGACGTGCCGCCACCGAGACGCGTCACGGAATTCATCTCGACCAATCACGCGCCACCGCTGAGGCGACTCGTGATTTCGGTTCCTCCAATGATGTGCCGCCGCCGAGACGCGTCACGGAATTCATCTCGAACCAATCACGCGCCACCGCTGAGGCGACAGCATCCCAGAGTCGGTCGGCCGCGCCGCACCTCTCGAGTATGTCAGTCCGTGCGCAGGCCAGCCAGACTCACTTGGGTCAACATCTCCCTCTCTCTCATTTGCTCAAAGCTAACCCTTCGACGAAGAAGATGGCGAAAAGAAAAAAAAGATGAGGAGTATCGTACATTTCAGGACGAATGGGCCGAAGAATTCGCCTTTGTGGAGAGAGCAGGTTCTGTGGTGTGTCTAATTTGCAATGACAAAATTGCATCGATGAAACGGTCGAATATAAAGCGGAACTTCGACACGCCATGCTACCTTTGCATCAAAATACCCTGTGGGAGACAGCAGAAAGAAAGCGTGCCAAGAGCGAGTGAGCAGGGTGCAAGCCAGCCAGCAGCAACTCCGCGTATGGACCCGGCAAGGTGACTATAATTCCGCCAGCTTTGCTGGATCTTTAGCAATAGTGAGGAACGGAAAACCATTCACAGATGGCGAGTATGCAAAAACGTTCATGCTGGATGTCGCCAATGAACTTTTTGATGATCTTCCGAACAAAGACAAGATAATCAAACAGATACAAGACATGCCTCTGTCGACAAGAACTGTTCATGATCGTACCATCATGATGGCAAACCAAGTGGAGGAAACGCAAGTGAGGGACATAAATACAGCGCCGTTCTTTTCCCTGGCTTTGGATGAGTCAACAGACGTAAGCCATTTGTCGCAGTTCAGTGTGATTGCAAGATATGCTGCTGGTGATACACTGCGCGAAGAAAGTCTTGCTGTTCTGCCAATAAAAGGGTCCACAAGAGGTGAGTATTTATTCAAGTCTTTCATGGAGTTCGCTCAAGAAAAAAATCTACCTCTGGATAAACTTATCTCGGTGTGTACTGATGGTGCTCCGTGTATGGTGGGGAAAAACAAAGGATTTGTGGCGCTTCTCCGTGAACATGAAAATAGACCCTTCCTAAGTTTCCATTGCATTCTACACCAGGAGGCACTTTGTGCTCAGATGTGTGATGGGCAGCTTGGCGAAGTGATGTCGCTGGTCATTCATGTGATCAACTTTATTGTTGCCCGAGCCTTAAATGCTCGCCAGTTTAAAACACTGCTGGATGAAGTTGGAAATAACTATCACGGTCTGCTTTTGCACAGCAATGTGCGTTGGTTGTCAAGAGGGAAGGTGCTTAGCCGTTTTGCGGCTTGCCTGAACGAAATCCGGACTTTCCTTGAAATGAAAGGGATTGAGCATCCTGAGCTAGCCAAACTGAGTGGCTCCTCAAGTTTTACTATCTCGTGGCTATGACTGAACATCTGAACGAGCTCAACGTGAAAATGCAAGGCATTGGAAATACAGTGTTATCCCTTCAACAAGCCGTGTTTGCTTTTGAAAACAAGCTGGAGCTCTTTATCATGGATCTTGAAACAGGTCGTTTACTACATTTTGAAAAACTGAGACAATTTAAAGATGCATGCACAGCAAGTGAGCCCACTCAAAACTTTGATCTCCACCAGTTAGCTGGCTTCACATCCAGTCTCCTACAGTCATTCAAAGCACGCTTTGGAGAATTTCGTGAGCACACTCGTCTTTTTAAGTTCATCACCCATCCAAACGAGTGTTCACTGAACACAGCCGACCTGAGTTACATTCCTGGTGTCTCCGTCAGAGATTTTGAAGCAGAAGTGGCTGACCTGAAGGCCTCAGACATGTGGGTGAATAAGTTCAAGTCACTGAATGAAGATTTGGAAAGAATCGCACGACAGAAAGCAGAGTTGGCGAGCAAGCGCATGTGGACAGAAATGAAAAAACTTCAACCCGAAGACCAGCTGATTATCAAAACTTGGAACGCGCTTCCTGTCACATACCACACACTGCAGCGTGTGAGTATTGCTGTATTGACCTTGTTTGGATCTACGTATGCATGTGAGCAGTCATTCTCACATCTTAAAAACATCAAGTCCAACCTACGATCACGTCTAACGGATGAAAGCCTCAACGCTTGCATGAAGCTTAACCTCACCAAGTACCAACCAGACTACAAAGCCATCAGCAAATCCATGCAGCACCAGAAGTCCCATTAATGGTGAGTATTATAACAACATTATTTAAAAGAATAAATTCAGAGGCTTATTATACTCACATTTAGTTGAATTCAGTCTTAAAATATATTATATGGCTCTCACTGAAATAGATTTCCAAATATTTTGCTTTAATGGCTCTCTGAGTCAAAAACGTTCCCGACCCCTGCTCTAGAGTCTAGACCTTTAAGACCCTTTCGAACCACAAGACACCGAAGGCCCTTAAAAACCCCAAGACCCCTCAAGACTCCTAAAATCCTTTTGACACTTTTTACCCCGAAGACCCCTAAAATCCCTCAGAACCCTGAGACCCTTTAATATCGTTAAGAGCCTTAAAGACCCCTAAGACCCTCCTTCCCACATAATGCAGCCCGACTACGACCTCCCTCCATCGGGAGATGAGCATCTATCCCACTTGGGACTATTCATTTCATTTGGGGTCTTTTTTATACTCACTCCGGCATTGAAACATGACATAAAACATACATCACCAAATTGTGCACATCATCTTGTGTGAACTTCACCGGTTTGATGTTCTCCTTCATTTCACAAGGAATTTAAAAGGTCAACAGGAATCAGGAATTCATGTTTGGTTTAATAAATAAATATGGCTTCAATTAACACTTAATTGTTGTTTTTTTCTTGAATAAATATTTTGAAATGAAGATTTTAGTATTTTTTTGGTGTCTTTGTACTCTCCATTGCCCCGGACCCCCAAAACAACTGCGATTACATCATATATCACTTAACCCACGACGTCTTCTTCAGAACACTTTTGCTTCTGGATTTGTGTTTGTGTGCAACCTACATATGTCTTTTCAATAGAAACACCATAATCGCATTATCAATTTCAACAAAATTTGAAGCGATCGAAAGCCGACGTGATCCCCACGAAGACAAGAGATCATTGTCATCGAACGGAAAAGAATAAAAGCACAAGAAAAAGGACAGAAGAGCTGCCGAGAAGCGCCAGAAACTAAGGGTAAGTAGCATACTGTTGTCCCGGCAGTTGTATAGTTATGTTCAATCAGTGTTAACTAACCTTTGTACATCACTCACTCACTACACGAACATGTACATTGTGAGGATAGTCCCATCCAGTATGGTAATAAGCCGCACCCGCTGGTGTCGACAATTGTTCACCCTTTTGCTTTTCAATGAGAGCAGTTCTCATTACTACAATCATTACATAGAAGTGTTACATCAAAATATCACCGACCTCCACATTTACCACGTTCTAACTCTATGATTTACAACTTACCAGTTGTTTTTGCCGAGTCTTTCTTCAACGTCGTCATCGTGAACGCCAGGTATTTCACGAACGATGTCATCCCCAATTTCCACCTCGGGTTCATACGTGTATGGTATGAAAGCACCTCCGACATCATGAATTTGACTATCGTCGTAATCTGGGGATTCTTGATCAGAAAAGTATTAATCAAATTCACTTTCTGACGAGTCTGAAGGGAGTTGTGCGGCCATTATTCTTTGCGTGCTGAGACAATTATACTGGTGATGATGTCACGCAGGACTCAATGACCATCGAGGTTTTTGGGAATTTTTCGGGGTGGTACCAGCCAGGTTGGGTTTTTAGCTTGTCTGGAATTCCAATTCCAGGTAATCATTGTCATTGTGTACTGTCCATCCATCCGTCCATCTCCTATTTTGACTTCGGATAAAATTTGGCAGCAAGGTTCCACTCCTGACTGGTAAACGGGGATTGCAAAGCTTGTTCCAGTCACGTGACTTTAAGTAGTCAAAATGGTGGGCTTAGTAAATTCCTTCCAAAATCTTCTTCTCCAGCCCAACCAGTCAGAATGCTGCCAAATTTGGGTTTCAACATGAGGCTAAGGTTGGGATGCAAAAATGCGGAGATCATGGTGATCACGTGACCGGAAGTGTGTCAAAATGGCCGAATTAGTCAATTTTTGAGAAAATCATGTAAATTCCTTCAACAATCTTCTTCTCCTGACCCACCAGTCAGAATGCTACCAAATTTGGATTACAACATTCGGACAGGGTCCTGATGTTAAATTGTGGAGGTCATACTGATCATATGACTGGAAGTGCGTCAAAATGGAGGTTGCATAAATTCCTTCAAAAATCTTCTTCTCCAGTCCCACCAGTCAGAATGCTACCAAATTTGGGTTACATTAGGCCAGGGGAGGGATGTTAAATTGCGGTGGTCATGCCGATCACGTGACCGGAAGTGTGTCAATATAGCTGAGTTATTCAATTCTGGGGGGAAAAAAATCGCATAAATTCCTTCAAAAATCTTCTCCAGTCCCACCAGTCAGAATGCGACTAAATTTGGGTAAAAACATTAGGCCAGGGGAGGGATGTTAAATTGCGGTGGTCATGCCGATCACGTGACCGGAAGTGTGTCAATATAGCTGAGTTAGTCAATTTTGGGGAAAAAAAAATCGCATAAATTCCTTCAAAAATCTTCTCCAGACCCACCAGTCAGAATGCTACCAAATTTGGGTAAAAACATTAGGCCAGGGGAGGGATGTTAAATTGCGGTGGTCATGCCGATCACGTGACCGGAAGTGTGTCAATATAGCTGAGTTAGTCAATTTTGGGGAAAAAAAAATCGCATAAATTCCTTCAAAAATCTTCTCCAGACCCACCAGTCAGAATGCTACCAAATTTGGGTAAAAACATTAGGTCAGGGCCCAGATAGGCCACAGGTCCAGTGGTCCAATTTTTTTTTTTTATTATCTTTAACACCTCAAAAAAGAATTCAAATTAAAAAAAACAGTTTTTTGTTCATTTCAAAATTAAAACCATCACATCAAAAAATAAAAATAAAAAAAATTTACATTTCTGATTCTGTGGAGAAATTAAATTTTTTTTATTTTATTTCTGAGACATCAATATCCCACGCTCCACAGCACATTTAACTAAATGGACAAATTCCCAATTTCACCATCTTGGTCTCACAAAGAATGCTTTCACCAGTGTTAATATGACTGTCTTATTTGGCAAGTGACCTGCACAACACGGCGATGGCCCGTTTTATTGCCGAAAACCTGCGGACTCGTTTTAGTATCTATCGTCAAAAACCCATGTTGGAAAGAAAGTTGATGAGAAGGGCACATGGGGAAATCATGGTTTGGCCTTCTGTTTCCAGTGGTTCGTCACGTACTTGCCTTGCTTCACTGTCATACCGAAGAGGAATGCGTCTTCTCACCGAGTTTGCAAGAGCAAGGCTGATTATATCGAGGGAGCTTGTCAAACGAGCTCACACTGCCTACTCTCCTCACATGCAAAACCAACATCTTCTGCAAAACTCCAGCTTATAAGTTTGATCCACAGAGAGATCTCACCAGGAAGGCTAAAAAAAAAAAGGCTGTGGGGAATACGATTGTCAGCACAGTCACACAAAGTGACTCGTCCGTCAGGTCACGGCCATGTTAGAGTTTGACCTCTGCTCACGTGGTGCTTTATGATCGTTGAGATGATTCTATAGCCAGACTGTAATTCGTGAACGTTTGAGATGAGTTCTGAACTGCTTTAAGTCTACCTCGTCAGTAAACGACGATTTCAGTATTCTGGTGAATTCTGCGTCACAAGCAACCTCTTGAATAGCGTTTTCAGCACGTTTGAGGGGGGAAAGAAAACGTATTTTATTTTTATCGACCTGTTTTTAGCTCGCCTGTTCGAAGAACAGAGCTATAGCGATACCCCCGACGTGAGCGTGAGCATGAAAATGTTAAAGTTTTTGGTGCAAGATATTTTTTCCTTTCTAATGTTTTTATCTACCACACTATTTTTTATATGCCCGATATATATATATATGTATATATATATATATATATATATATATATATATATATATATATATATATATATATATATATATATATATATATATATATATATATATATATATATATATATATATATCGGGGCGTATTATGTGATACCATCCGTCCGTCCGTCCGTCCGTCCATCCCTGTCCGCACTCTAACTCCCAAAGTTTTCAACTTTCATGTTTCATATTTGGTACATAGGTACAGAGTGTGGAGACGGTGTGTTGTGACATACGTTCGTCATCTAAAGTGGTTGCCATGGCAACCAGGATGCTGTTTTCCATCCGTTCCTGTCCGCACTCTAACTCCCAAAGTTTTCAACTTTCACGTTTCACATTTGGTACATAGGTACAGACTGTGGAGACGGTGTGTCGCGACATACGTTCGTCATATAAAGTGGTTGCCATGGCAACCAGGATGCTGTTTTCCATGTAGTAGCACAATTCTGTATATACCTTCTTGTTCGGGCATATATTGTGCTCACTTGCGCTCTTGTTACTGATTACAATGTACAAATACATATATTGCTTTAAAATTATTTGGATCAGACTTCACTGCAATGCTTTATAAAAATATTAATTATTAGACGAGTCTTTTAAAAACGAAAAATATATAAACAGGCGAGCATTGAGTGGCTTTGACACCAACTCTGGTTCATCAGGTCCAACTTGTCACACATACACCGTGTATAACTCATTCAGGTTACGCACTATGATTGCATGAGATTTCAGCAGTGAAGTATTATTTTTACAAGTACAATAAAAAGTCGACGTCGACCTCGTGCCATATCTGTATAATTTAGTCACGGATGTTTAATTCATTGTTAATGTATGTTTTATTCATTTGTTACCTCCTGCACTGAAGGTGGATGAAGGTTGTGTTTTCACCCCTGGTTTGCTTGTCTGTCTGTTTGTCTGTTTGTGAGCAGGCTATCTCAAAAGGTTATGGATGGATTTGGACAAAAACTTAGTGGACAGGTTGGGTGTGTGACAAAGACGAATCGATTCGATTTTAGTGAAGATCCAGTTCCGGATACTGGAATTTTTTTTAATTTTTCAAGTGATTCTTCACCATTGAGAGATAGGGATAAACCGATATCTAGCATAATATCTCAAAAAGTTGTGGACGGATTCGGACGAAACTTGGTGAACACATTGGGTGCGTGGCACGGACTAATTGATTCGATTTTAGTGAAGATCCGGATCCGGATCTGGATACGAGAATTATTGAATTTTCAAGGTGATTCTTCACCATCGAGAGATATGGCTCAAAAACGATATAAAGCACGATATTTCAAAAACGTATTGGGCAGGACATGTTCTCGTGGATCAGGCATTACGTGGCGGAAATATACACTCTACTGAGTGCCCTCCTAGTTTTGCCCTGTTTTGATCATGGTGATAGGTACATCGACACACATACTGTGTAAACTGAATCAAAAAAAAATCTAAAAATAAGTCAATATTTCTCCAAAAATAAATAATTACAGTTGCTAAATTGAATTGGCCATTCATATGAAACACCATTAAACAACTATAGTCATTGTGTTGGAGGACATAATTTATTTATTTTGTCATTAAAAAAACAAAAAAAACCCCAAAACAATAATTGTTTGCGAGGAGAAAAGCACAAATCTGTCAATGAGGGCGCATAAGCGCGCGAGTGAATATACACAGATCTCATTCGAGAGTTATAAACTACGAGCATCATATCACGAACCGTCTTGAAAACTTGATCAAACTGTCCGCGTGTGCTTGCTTCTAAGGACATTTTAAATTGAGAAATATGTGTTTGCTTGTGAAAAGTGAGTGTTATTTTTTTGGTGGTAAACAACTCACCCATTCTCCATCAGAACAGCTTGCAGTTCTTGGCATTTCTCTTCTATTCTCACCAAACAGTCAGGACTAAGATCACAGCTATTGCACATCGAAGATACCTGCTCCACTGTTTCCACACCGGGTTGATCTAACCCAAAATCACGAACTGTCCTCTCATCCCCTTTGCTTTTCTTCCCTTTGGAACAATCATGACCTAAAAGCTGCGTTCTGCAACCAATACAAGACCCTGCAGACTCCTTCTCCCTCAAACGATCTTCTTTAGTTCCTTTGGAACATCCACCTGTGCCCGACATCTTCTTCCTGAAAGTTTCCTTGTGTTCAATATACTGAATTGTATGAGATTTCATTGAAATTTCTCCACTAATACCAACCAGGTTCTGATCTTTTGAAATCTCAAGAGGTGGGCATAATCGGCCTTCGGCGTCTTTTCCCTTAATCCCCAATTCCTCGATAAAGACCCCTCTTCCTAATCGTACAGATTCTACTTTTTCCTCTCTGCCTCTACTGCCACTGCAATCACCCTCCAGGGAAGATCTAGATTTGAGATGCGGAGAGTGAGGAAAGCATGGCAAAGTGCCTGGAAGAGCCTGGGAGGGTCAGAAAAGCAAACGTCAGTTCCAAAGAAAGTGCAGGTAATCATAGAAAGCTTTCATTGTTTAAATGATGGACACGTGTTCAGTATAAGCTTGTGCATAGATTCGTCAAGGGCAAAGCTTTCTCAGGTTCATAATGTCACAATATATTAATTAAGCGAAAACAGAGAATTCAAAATGCTCCTTTTTAGGTTCGAGTACTGCAATCAAAAACATTAGGTTAAAGAGGCTGCCGTTTTCAACCACCTTTCCTGTTGTTAAGCACAAAACGAATACTCAGTTAAAATAGGAATGGCACTTTTACGTACCATTCTCATGAAGACGGATTCCATACGATGAATGCACAAAAAGGAAGAAAGGAGATTTTCAAATCTGAGCTGCTTAAAACAGCACGTCCCACACTTAAGCTGATCACAGTGTATCCCCACCATATTATATCGTGTGTCCGTTCACCTTTGCTCCAAAAACTCGAGCATTCCCAGCCAAGGCAAAAATAAGTATATGTTCATTATTGTTCATACCATACCATGTATAATTTGTATCGGTTTATCGTTATTTCCTCTTCCATCATGGCTCATTCCTTCCCTTCCATCGTCTTCTTTTTATGTCTTCATTCTCTTCTATTTTCCCCAACTACTCTTCCTGCCCCCCCCCCTCATCCCCCTCCTCGACCACTCACTATAAGTCATTCCAACATTAGAGGTCTCCAAAAATGGTTGCTTCAATGAGTTTTCCTGCCAGGTTGCTGCAGCATCCAAAAACATCATATGCTTGATGGAAACGTACCTGCAGATCAATGTAACAGACCCTCTCATCACCCTGCATGGCTTTTCCTTGTACGACTTTGATACTCTGACAGAGCTGGCTCATGCCTAGTTGGTGGTAGTGTTGTGTATGTTCCTCCTCCAAAGCTCCCCTCCCCCACACCATCCTGACAACCTACCCCCACCATACCCTCCTCCCACTCCCTCACCCGCACTAATTACCCTCGAGTGCCTCTGGGTTTGACTTACATCAATGACATTACATTCAAATTTTTTTGACGCTGAAACAAACTGATTATAATTTTAAAGTTTCCCAACCAGAATTCCCCCAAACAGATTTCTCTTCTGGACCTGGTTATGTGTTCGCCCTCTCTTGCTTTGTTGATGCACTTATGCTCGAAATGTCAACCGTACATCACTTCCCATTGCAGTCAACACAATCCTATTGGCCTTCAGTTTATAAAGCCCATTGTTTAACTTGCATTCTCAGCTTTGACAGCCAACCAGACAGAAGGCAACCACAGTTCATGCCACAAGACCTAGAATCAGTGTGTCCATCCTCGACAGGCCTCTTGTAACTCCACCAGAATCAACGTGTCTGCCCTCAACATGCCTGTAACTCCTATATATATATATATATATATATATATACATATATATATATATATATATATATATATATATATATATATATATATATATATATATATATATATATATATATATATATACATATATATGTTCCTCTGGCTAACTCAGCAATGGATGGATGCCATGAACATAACTTCACAAATGAAAGACAATTCTTCATCCCTTACATGCAGACAGCAGCTGCTTTAATAGCTGCTGCTCTGGAGGAATTTAAATGTATTTAACCACTTGGAATATGAAGTTAGATGTTGAATCTGTATTTACACAATAATCACATGGCTTACTCTTCAATCCTCTTCAATGGTCGGCTTTTTGCAAAAGTATAGTCATTAGACCATGTTTGGCTTACAATCCACCATGACCTGCCATTGGCCAAACGCATCTCTAAGCTAGTAGCCTCCAGGTCTGGGTGTTGCCTTGATATTATTTGCAGAGCTGTCTTTCATTGGATGTCAACAGATCCTAATAGTGGAAAATGCATTCATCTACAGTGCAGTGGAGAATGGTTCCACTCTGTTGGCTGGTGCTGCTACATCTCACATTGCACTCATGGATACAGTGGAATGTATGGCTCTGAGTATAATAATTGGTATCTCTCAGCAATAAGTTGAAGTGTAGGGATTGCTTTGATTGTCAATCCAATTTGATGTACCAGTAAATGATGTGACTGATCAGGTAAGATCAAGTAAAAAAACACAGGATGCAAATGGGAGTCCTGCTTTACGAGGCTTCCTGTTATGGATGTGTCAATACATTACTCTTCCACCAGCAGAAATCATTATATATATATATATATATATATATATATATATATATACACACACACACTGCTGTTAGGGAGAAAAGGAGAAAAAAAAATGAGAGAAAAGGAGAAAAGGAGGATGTGGGGAGAGAGAGGAGCAGAAGGGAGAGAAAAATGAGAGAAAAGTAGAGAAAAAGGGAGAGAGAGAGGAGGAGGAAGTGGGAATAGAGAGAAGAGAGAAATGGAGACAAAATAAGAGAAAAGGGAGAAAAGGAGGGAGGGGAGGAGGAAGTGGAGAGAAAGAGAAAAGGAGAGAAACAATTTAAATTTTTAAGCTGTTAGAGCGAAACAGTTGCATAGGCTCCACCTATTAGGGAGAGAGAATCCACCTATTATGTACTTTACCGTTCAAAAGTTTTATAACACCCCCATGTTTCCAATTTTTACTGAAATTTCAGCAGTTCAAGTCCAGTGAATAACCTGAAATGGTACAAAAATAAGCGGTAAACTGCCAGAGGTTAAAAAAAGTTTAGGTTAACAAAAACTGAAAAATAAAGTAAATTTCAGAGTTGTTAAAAAAGGCCCTTTTCAGGGAACAACTAATGGGTTAGCAACTGCAGCTGTTCTGTAGCAGTGGAAGTAAATCAAGTCTTGAAAGTTGATGCAAACAATTCCTGCAGGTGTCCCAACTTTTGTTGATTACACTGAACAACAAATTTTTTTTACTGGAGATGTGTAAAGTGATTTAGACTAATTTGGGTACGCTGATTTCAAAAATCATAACCGTTTTGCTGTATCACGTCAGGATTTTCAGTAACAGAAATATTCCCATTGCCTAGAAGTCAGGATTTCAATGAAATTTACAAAAATTCATTTATTCATTTATTTCATCATGAATGCTTCAAAATTATAGAAATTACAGAAAAACTCCACTAGAATGTAATTAAAAATGCTTTAGGCATTTGGCTTTGCGTTTGTGCTGCTCTGTGTCAGTTTCACGATGCAGGAACCAGCAGAAATCGCCCATCATGTTCGGGTTGTGCCGCCCTTGGTAACGCGTCTCCATGAGTGAAATTTCTTGGTGGAATCGCTCGCCGTGCTCGTCCGAGACTGCTCCCAAGTTGTCAGGGAAGAAGTTCAGGTGCTGGTGTAGGAAATGGATTTTCAGGGACATCCTGGAGCCAAGTTTCCTGAAGGACTCCAGCAGCTGCTGCACTATTTCTTCATAGTTGTCCGCGCGCTCGTTCCCCAAGAAGTTGTCCGTCACAGCTTTGAAGCTCCTCCACGCTGCCAGCTCTTTGGGGTTTAGAGTTGTCGGAAAAGTTTCGTCCTTCATAATCTGTCGGATTTGCGGTCCAACAAAGACACCAGCCTTGATCTTGGCCTCCGACAAGGTGTTGCCAAACTTTTCCTTGAGGTATAAAAACCCACGCCCATTCAGATCCATTGCCCGTACAAAACTTTTCATCAAGCCGAGCTTTATGTGGAGTGGTGGAAGGAAAACCTTGGCTGGGTCGACAAGGGCGACATGCTTCACGTTGTGTCGACCAGGTACATGCTCTTTTCGCTCTTCCCAATCTTTCTTCGTCCAGTGATTCTTGTCGTCTCTGCTATCCCAGAGACAAAGGAAGCACATGTATTTCGTGTAGCCTGACTGCAGCCCTAACAACAGCGCCACCACTTTCAAGTGTCCGCAGATGTGCCTGTTGAAGTCATTGTACTTGATGGAATCAAGCAGCTGCCGCATAGTCTCATAGGTCTCTGTCATGCCGAACGCGTGAGCCAGTGGGACTGGTGGTTTCTCGTTGCCATTGTGGAGCAAAACAGCCTTCAAGCTGTTCTTCCCCGAGTCGATGAAGAGGCGCCAGTCTGCAGGATCGTGATCACACCCAAGTTCTTTCAACAGACCGTTGATGTCACTGCAGAATGTCATCGTGTCTTCCATCTCAAAGAACTCAGCCATGTCTCTGTGACGTGCTCTGAACAAGGATATCTTGGTGTTAGGTTCAAGTAGATTCCACTGCTGCAGCCTTGATCCAAGCAGCTCTGCCTTCGCCTTTGACAGCGAGAGATCTCTTACAAGATCATTTAAGTCTCCCTGGTTCAGAAGGTGCGATTCTTGAGTGTCGGGTTCAAAAGGTTCATCATCACCATCCTCTTCACCACTGCTTACAGCTATGTTCTGATCAGCTGGAGGTGTTGGAACGGGGTTCTCGTCATCATGAGGCACAGGTTTACGAGCAGAGACGCAGTCAGCGTACTTGATGTGACCTTTATTCTTCTTGTTGAAGCCGGCGATGCTTGTGCAGCAGAAATAACAATCATCATGATGATTCTGCGGCTCACGCCATATCATGGGCACCGCAAATGGCATGCTCGCGCGCTTGCCCACCAACCACTGAGTCAAGGTTGTGTGACAGCTTGTGCAGCAGATGTGTGGTGCCCAGCTCTGTTCTTGGTCCCCCACCTTACACCCGAAGTAGTGAAAGTAGGCGGCCTTCATTTTCACTGCTGTAGATATACTTCGCTGTTGATCTTTTTTGGTATACCGACCACAGACATAACAGAAGTTGTCAGGATGATTGGTACAGGAACGCCTACTCATCTTTATCTGAAAGAAAGAAATATAACACAAGTTAACAACAATTGTACGAAATAGACATGTTAAAGACATATGTAAATTTCATTGAAATCCTGACTTCTAGGCAATGGGAATATTTCTGTTCCTGAAAATCCTGACGTGATACAGCAAAACGGTTATGATTTTTGAAATCAGCGTACCCAAATTAGTCTTAATCACTTTACACATCTCCAGTAAAAAAAAATTTTTGAAATTTGTTGTTCAGTGTTAGTTATAAACCCTCTGTCTATAAAAAAGCAGTGTTGGAACAGACTGTGTTGCTACACCCTCTGAAGCATTATTTGGACAATATTTCCCTGCAGGAAGTAGTGTATTGCTCTCATAATGGCGAGAAAAAGACAATTAACAAAGGAAGACAGACAGACCTTTATAACCCTTAAAAGTGTTGGTCTTTCCTGTAGAGAAATTGCAAAGAAGCCAACGTGTCAGTGAGTACAGTTTCCTACACCAACAAAAGGCACTTGGAAACTGGAGGAAACTCTGACAGGAAGAGGTCTGGCAGACCCAAAGCCACAACACAATCAGAAGACAAGTTTCTGAGAGTCAACAGCTTGCATGATAGGCAGCTCACAGGATGGCAGCCTCAAGCACAGCTTAACACTGGTCAAAGTAAGGAAGTCTCAGTTTAAACTGTGAACAGAAGACTTCGAGCTGCAGGTTTAACAGGTCGAGTGGCAGTAAGAAAGCCATTGTTAAGATGGCAAAATAAGAAAAAGAGGCTTGCCTGGGCCATGGAGCACCGCCAGTGGACTACTGCAAACTAGAAGAAGGTCTTGCAGACCGATGAGTCAAAATTTGAAATCTTCGGTTCATCACGCAGGGTTTTTGTACGCCGTCGAGTCGGTGAAAGGATGGTTCCTCAGTGTGTGACACCAACTGTCAAACATGGAGGAGGAAGCGTGATGATCTGGGGCTCTTTTGCTGGCTCCAGACTCGGCGACTTGCACAGAGTGACTGGCACCCTGAACCAAAAGGGCTACCACAGCATTTAGTTTGTCTACGCCTAGTTGGTCAGGGGTTCATCCTACAGCAACATAACGACCCAAAACATACCTCCAGGCTATGTCACAACTACCTTAGAAGAAAAGAACATGATGGTCGGCTTCAAATCATGGAATGGCCAGCACAGTCTCCAGACTTAAACCCCATCGAGCTGGTTTGAGATGAACTGGACAGAAGGGTGAAAGCAAAGCAACCTACAAGTGCAACACATTTGTGGGAACTTCTGCAACAGTGTTGGGAAGAACTTTCCGAATAATATTTGATTTCAATTGCGGAAAGAATGCCACGAGTATGTTCGGCTGTTATATCTGCAAAAGGTGTGTACTTTGATGAGTCAAAAATTTAGATTTAATTTTGTTCAACAAAACGATTCCATGATTTCTTTTTTATCTGTAATTGTTTATTTGTTCTGTACTTTAATTTCAGAGTACATTGAAACATTAAACTGCTTAAATTTCAGTAAAAACAGGAAAAATATGTGGTGTTCTAAAACTTTTAACCGGTAGTGTGTGTGTGTGTGTGTGTGTGTGTGTGTGTGTGTGTGTGTGTGTGTGTGTGTGTGTGTGTGTGTGTGTGTGTGTGTGTGTGTGTGTGTGTGTGTGTGTGTGTGTGTGTGTGTGTGTGTGTGTGTGTGTGTGTGTGTGTGTGTATATATATATATATATATATATATATATATATATATATATTGTTGTGGTTACCAGATTCGCAAACCACCATTCAGGTCCCTTAGGTGAGGTATCTCGGTAAGTGCATGTGTAGTTAGGCCCAAACCCGTTGTCTAGTGGGAATACATGTCATTTATACGTGCTGCGACTCTTCAGGATAGCCGTTTTTCTTTCACTATCTTTATTTTGGACCAATCGCCATCACCACAACCACAACATCAACCACCAACCACAACACCGCTTCACCACAACCGCCATGACCTTTACCGTCACAACTCGCCACCATCGCATCACCGTCATCTCGCGCCACTCATGGGCACCGATGCTGGACTCGTGTAGGGCGCACGTTGAACAGCGTGTACAAAACCACGGATTTTCTGCTTCAAAAACGGATCCAAAACGACACACGCCCACTTTTTGCCGTCCAATCGGTGAGCGAGGGGCGAATTGGCCCCGCCCCCAGGGCGATCGATATATGCAAATTTGTGGATCAAAAAGCCTTCACGCCCACTTTTTGTCGGGCCAATGGGGAGCGAGTTGAAAGGTCAAAGGGAGGGGGTCAAAGGCGAAGTTACGGGGGGATAAAAGGACGGTGTTCGTCAGTAAAAGGCGTAGTAAGAAGTCGGAACGAGGAAGAAGGGAGTCGTAAAGGTCGGAACGAGGCGAAGGAGAGTCGGAACGGAGGGGACGAGCTGTGGAGAGGCGGCGAGTCGGACGAAGGGTGCTCGCGTCGTGCAAGGAGCTGCGCGCCCGAGGGAGGCCGGCAGCGCGACCTGGCCGAGGTGGAGACGCTCGTCGCGCATATAAAAAGATCCTCCATACCCCGAGCATCAGCAACCCCCCTCCTGTTTCCCCCCGCGCTGAGATAGTGCGACCAAGGGGGCCCCGTTCCCACCCCCCTGCCAGGCACTGTCCACGAGGCCCGCGGGTTGCGGGGCCATCGCCGCTCCGCGTCTCATCACCAGACGGGTAGGCCCGACCAGGTCTCGGCCCCAGGCCTACCTCATTCTTGAGGGTATTTCTTTTCCTTGGTTTTGGGTATGTGTTGTCGGCGCCGTCTGTGAAGTAGAATTGTATAAGTGTTGCCGTGTGCTCGGTAGTCGGAATTAGCTCTGCACTGTGTTTTCACTTTTATGTTTGCTTTTTATGTAAATGGAATTGTGTTTTCTTTTTTTGTGTGCATTTGGTGGAATTGTATTTGTGTGCTTCCCGTGTGCCGAGAATAAACGTGCTTTATTGTTGAACTGTCTCCCGCTTCGCTTCGTCATTTCTCCCATTGAATCCTCATCTTGCTTCACGTAAAGGGTTGGTAGTGGGCTGAATACGCCCGATAATTAATCGAACCGTCGAGGTCGACGATAACACCGCTCGGTTATTCTGATAGTACGGAACGGGTCGCTTAAGTGGCCCGTGTCCGAAGTCGACCTGCGGCGAGGTGCGATCGCCCGGTCTACCCTCCGCGTGGGTACTTAGGTAGTTCGAATTTGGCGAGCAACCCTATCCCACGCGGGGGCTGATTGGCTCGATCGCGGTGAGACCGAAAGGTCCACCCGTGACTGGTTCCCGGCGTTAGTCCGAGAGGGTCACGACTGGATTGTCCGTCCGGTGGGCGACGCGCCGCGATTCGAGTTACGTGGCCGTCGCACGCCGGCGGGCGCGAAGACCGCAACACTGGTGTCAGGTCGTGCGATACAAATTCATCGCCCTCCTCGCGGCACTGGTATCGGAGAACAGGAAAACGGGCTCTCCTGTCTCCGGCTAAATTTACGGGAATCGGTCCAGGGGTGAGAGAAGCGACCCCCGATTCCCTCCAAATTACGAGCGAGCGAAATTAACCCTTCACGAGAAGCAAGATGGCGTCTCAAGGCGAGCGGGAGCCGGGGGTATTAGAAATGTATATGTGTAATAATGTAGAGTCCATGGTCCAGGATGGAATCCCCGAGCAGGAAATGTTGATTGTGCAGGAACACGGACTCGCCCAACTGAACCCAGGACCCGAGGTGGGTGCGGCCGCGGTGTATGACACCTCCCCCCCCCCTCTCCACCAAGACCCTTCCCCAACCTTTGCCGAAACGGCTCAGCTGAGTGCATCCAACATGGCCCAGCTATGCGCCATGCTGGCGGCAATGAACAAACAAATGAATGAAGTGAAAACGACGATGGATACAAATACAAATGAAATGAAAAACGAAATGAAAGGCATGAACAAACAAATGAACGAAAAGATGGATACAAATACAAATGAAGTGAAAACGACGATGGATGCGAATACACAGCAAATGAGGGAAGAAATGAAAAAGCTGCGGGGTGAGACGCAGAACATGGGCCGAAGCCTGCAGGCGGGCATGAAGGCCGTGACCGGGGAGATAAAAATGGCGACTCCACGTGTGGGAGCAAACGAGCTGGATGGGGGTGCAACGGCTGACAGGCCTGCGGTGGAGGCGGGTGAAAAAATAATTCGTGGAACGTGTTGGGCGAGGGTCGTGACGATGACCGAAAGGGAAAAATTAAATGGGGAGACCAAAACGTGTGAGACGAGACACGAGGTGACGACAACAGAAATAATAGTTGAGACAAGGGAGGTAAAGGGTGAAGAGTTGGCAGTGACGGTAGCCGGGAAGGGAACCATAGAGGAGAGACTACACGAGGAAGACGGGGTAAGTGACGCGCACGCACACACGGAGGTAGTGGAGGCCAATGGGGTTGAGCTCGCGGAGCGTGTTGGGACCCGGTGCGAGCACCTGCATGGCCTCCTCCAGGAACGAGGGAGGGAGTATGCCCCCTTGAGGCGAGTCACGACCAGGTGAGTTCGGTCGTGCTTTTGCGAGGTTGAGGGGACGAGTGCTGTGGACGGGTGCACGGAGAGCTTGGGGGGTATAGAGGCCCCGGAGACCCTTGTGGGGACACAAATCCCCAGTGTGGTTGTCCCTGTGTGTGTGGTGCAAGGTGTGAGTGCGGCACCGTGTGTGGAAGCGACCCCGTGTGTGAGTGGTGTGGTGGCGATGGTGCCAGAGTGCGTGCTTCCCAGCACGCCGGGTGTGGATGGGGCACCGTGTGTGAGTGAGGCCGTGTGTGTGAGTGAAACGGCCAGTATGAGTGAGGCACCACGTGTGAGTGGTGTGGTGGCGATGGTGCCAGAGTGCGTGCTTCCCAGCACGCCGTGTGTGGATGAGGCACGGAGTGTGAGTGAGGTACCGCGGGTGAGTGCCCCCGCGTGTGTGGATGAGGCACGGTGTGAGAGTAGTGAGGCACGCGTGAGTGAACGGCCGTGTGCAAGGTCGCTGTGTGCAAGGGAGACCGTGTGTGTGAGAGAGCGAAGTGTGAGGGAGATGTCGGTTGGCATGCGGGAGCACGCAGCCGCATCTCCCGGTGTGAATGTGATGGTGTGGACTGTGTAGCCGAACACGCAGGTGTGCGTGGGTGGAATGGAGACGACGACGGCGACAGAGGAGAGAAAGCCGGGTAGCGGCTGTGGTTGTTTCGAGGACCGTGCCGGGTTCACCCAGCAGTGAGCACGCGGTCCGTGCTGTGCAACGCACGAGACCGCCACGTGCTCGCTTGCGAGAGTGAAGTCCCGGTCCGGAAACGCACGCGGTGGATTTGCCGATCCCGCGGACGGACAAAGTTTAGGCAGGTAAATGGATTTGGACCGGACGGGTTCTCCACGCGATCGTGTGTGTTCAGCTCCAACGGGCAGGGCACATGTGTTCGCGTGGGGAACCCTCGAGACGTGTGGCTTTGTGTTTTTTTTATATGCGCACGGTGACGTCATGGCTGCACGTGTGGTTGGAATCCGGCAGGAGGGGTATCTCTGCCGGATGGTCCCGTCCAAGGAGGGACGAGGAACACGTGCAGCTGCATGACGTCACGGGCAGGTGCAAAGTGCGCGAGCTCTGAGTTGCCGCGCAGGTGCTGCGCATGAAAAAAAAAAAAAAGCAAGCCTCACTTTCGGGTGTACAGGATTCCTGGGCAAGGGGTGAAAGACCCCCTTGCCCTGGGCACAGGATGGAAACTAGTTAGGGGGAAGGGTTAGCTTAGTTAGACCGACTTCATGGGGCAGGGGTAAGTCCTCATGGAGTCCGTGGAATGGATTAGTTAGAGGGATTGTAGCCAGATTTAGGTGGGGAAATAAAATGATTTATTTGGGGACATGGACAGACTTGTGAATGTGTAGAGGGGACGTAGTTTAGCTACGTAGTGTTAAAAGGAACGTGCTGTAGTTTAAGGGACGACGTGGGAGCACGAGTTAGTCAGGGGATGTAGTTAGAAGGATGGCAGAGTTCAGTGGTGTGTGTGTTGAAGAGTTGTGGGTTGTGAGGTGAGTACTTGTTGAGTGAGTGAGGCCAGCGGGTCTGTGTGTGTGGAGTGAATGGGGAATGCATGGTGCGATGAGTGATTGGGGGGAGGAGTGACTCCCGCCCAAGGGACCCCGGGGTCAGAGTAAAGTGAGTTAGCTGGGTTAGTCAAATTGAAAAATGGAGGTCGTTTTGCTGTTGGTGGGAAAGTAGGCTCGAGACCCATTTGGAGGGGTGCAGGAGCCCTGTTGACGGGCTTGGGAGCGTGGCTGCGAAAGGTGAGTATCGCTGAGTGGCGACCCGCGGCACCAGGCTAGTCGGCCGCGGTAGGCTGGCGGCCCATGGGGGGCCGGGATAGTAGTGGCACGGGTGCGCCTGCTTGGTGCGGGGGCCCGGGGCGCCATTAGCCGCGTGGGCAGTGTTGTGGGCACGGGTGACCCTCGGAAAGGGGCCCGGAGGCCGGCCTGCCACGTGTGCGTTTCAGGGGAGGTGCCATGGGGGCACTCCCGGTGTTAGGGAGCTGGTAGGCTCGGAGGCAGTGTAGTGCCCGGGGGTGCCATAGCGGGAGATTCGGCAGAGGGTCGTGCCTGCCAAAGGGAGCCACGTGTCCCAGCCAGGAGACCGTGTGAGGGCACGGAGAGAAAATTGGGGGGCGAGGCCCGAAATTGTAAGGACACCAACACAGGCGACGGGAATCTGGGTTGTTAGAACCAACAGTTTAAGCGAGAGGCGCTTGTTGAAAGCCCCGGGGTAGTTTAACAGTTAAATGGTTAGGGTAGATTAGGAGATGTACCCCTCCGCACCATCCATCCCCTCGCTGTCGTTGTGGGCCGCTGGACCCACTTGGTGTTAAGATCGCCGAACTCTGGGGAGGCCATTCTGAGGCTTGAATTGGGCCTCGACACAGGACATTAGCTCTCCCTTGTTCCCCTCTGGGAAGGGAACGTAGGGGTTGGGAGTAGGCTAGGTGACAGAATAGGTTAGCCGAACAAAGACGATAAAGGGGGTTAGGGGACGATTTATAGAGGGGAAGTAAAAATAAAAACAACAAAAAAATAAGTTGGGGCTAAATTGGGGTTTGACAAATTAAGGGAGTGGGTATGTACAGTGACAGGCAAAGGCGATAGGTTGGGAGGGAGACAGGTAGGGAGGTCCGAGCCCGCCTTCCGAGTGGCCAGCACCACCGCACTCCCTCCACCAACCTCCACTGAAGGGCAAGAGCTGGCCAACTTCATCGGCTGGCCGTGTTTTGCTTCAAGGCGGAGGCCGGCCAACTTCATCGGCAGCTGTGTGCTGCAAGGCCTGTGCCGGCCAGTTCATCTGCTGGCTGTTTTTCTTCGAGGCCTGTGCCGGCCAGTTCTTCTGCGGGCTGTGTTTGCCTGCAGCGTCCTTCTTCTGCGGGCTGTGTTTGCCTGATCACCTTTGCCATGCCATGCCCACTGCCCCTGTTCACCAGCCCCGTTCAATTTTTGCTTTGCCCCCCCCTGTTCATTTCCATGTGCGCCAGGATCTGAAAGCAACAGTTTGCAAGCTGCAAGAACTGCCCTGTTGGCAGCTACAACACGGGCCTGCAGTGGCGGCCCGTGCACCGTGTTTGTGTTCATGCATCCATTCGTTGTGCTCATTGCGTGTGCCACTTGAGCTGGCACGGAGACTGCGTTGTGCAGCCCAAGCACCGTTGTGGTTCACTGAGTTCAGTTCAAAAAGGAAGGCCTTGGACTGCGTGTGAGCAGCCAGCCACGTTCCCTGTCACCTGCATTGTTTGAGTCAGAGACTGCATGTGGGCAGCCTGGCTCCCTGCTAACTGCTTTCTTTTGCAGAGTTCAATGATCCTGGGCCATGGTTTAGTGTAAAATTTGTAAGTTAAGGTTAAGATGTACTGTACATATGAGTGCGCCCCGGCATGTTTGTCTTAGCGCCGGCAATTTTATTTAAGTCGTCCGTGTGAGTGAGTTTGTTTAGATAGTTACGCAGCCCTTAGGTTATTTATTTTGGGGACACGAATACCATGAATGTCGCACTCAGGGATCCGTAGGTAAAGTGTACTAGGGGAAAACTACACATGATGGCACACGAAATTTGACGACTCGGGACGAGTCTGTAAAAGGGGAAGGAGGTAGTGTTGTGGTTACCAGATTCGCAAACCACCATTCAGGTCCCTTAGGTGAGGTATCTCGGTAAGTGCATGTGTAGTTAGGCCCAAACCCGTTGTTCTAGTGGGAATACATGTCATTTATACGTGCTGCGACTCTTCAGGATAGCCGTTTTTCTTTCACTATCTTTATTTTGGACAAATCGTCATCACCACAACCACAACACCAACCACCAACCACAACAGCGCTTCACCACAACCGCCACGACCTTTACCGTCACAACTCGCCACCATCGCATCACCGTCATCTCGCGCCACTCATGGGCACCGATGCTGACTCGTGTAGGGCGCACGTTGAACAGCGTGTACAAAACCACGGATTTTCTGCTTCAAAAACGGATCCAAAACGACACACGCCCACTTTTTGCCGTCCAATCGGTGAGCGAGGGGCGATCTGGCTCCGCCCCCAGGGCGATCGATATATGCAAATTTGTGGATCAAAAAGCCTTCACGCCCACTTTTTGTCGGGCCAATGGGGAGCGAGTTGAAAGGTCAAAGGGAGGGGGGTCAAAGGCGAAGTTACGGGGGATAAAAGGACGGTGTTCGTCAGTAAAAGGCGTAGTAAGAAGTCGGAACGAGGAAGAAGGGAGTCGTAAAGGCTCGGAACGAGGCGAAGGAGAGTCGGAACGGAGGGGACGAGCTGTGGAGAGGCGGCGAGTCGGACGAAGGGTGCTCGCGTCGTGCAAGGAGCTGCGCGCCCGAGGAGGCCGGCAGCGCGACCTGGCCGAGGTGGAGACGCTCGTCCGCGCATATAAAAAGATCCTCCATACCCCGAGCATCAGCAACCCCCTCCTGTTTTCCCCCGCGCTGAGATAGTGCGACCGCGGGGCCCCGCTCCCACCCCCTGCCAGGCACTGTCCACGAGGCCCGCGGGTTGCGGGGCCATCGCGCTCCGCGTCTCATCACCAGACGGGTAGGCCCGACCAGGTCTCGGCCCCAGGCCTACCTCATTCTTGAGGGTATTTCTTTTCCTTGGTTTTGGGTATGTGTTGTCGGCGCCGTCTGTGAAGTAGAATTGTATAAGTGTTGCCGTGTGCTCGGTAGTCGGAATTAGCTCTGCACTGTGTTTTCACTTTTATGTTTGCTTTTTATGTAAATGGAATTGTGTTTTCTTTTTTTTTGTGTGCATTTGGTGGAATTGTATTTGTGTGCTTCCCGTGTGCCGAGAATAAACGTGCTTTATTGTTGAACTGTTCTCCCGCTTCGCTTCGTCTTTTCCTCCATTGAATCCCCATCTTGCTTCACGTAAAGGGTTGGTAGTGGGCTGAATACGCCCGATAATTAATCGAACCGTCGAGGTCGACGATAACACCGCTCGGTTATTCTGATAGTACGGAACGGGTCGCTTAAGTGGCCCGTGTCCGAAGTCGACCTGCGGCGAGGTGCGATCGCCCGGTCTACCCTCCGCGTGGGTACTTAGGTAGTTCGAATTTGGCGAGCAACCCTATCCCACGCGGGGGCTGATTGGCTCGATCGCGGTGAGACCGAAAGGTCCACCCGTGACTGGTTCCCGGCGTTAGTCCGAGAGGGTCACGACTGGATTGTCCGTCCGGTGGGCGACGCGCCGCGATTCGAGTTACGTGGCCGTCGCACGCCGGCGGGCGCGAAGACCGCAACAATATATATATATTGTGGTTCTAGGAAACGCATGCCTCCAAGGCAATGGCGTCCAACATATAGTGGTCCCCAGACAGTTATTCCATTAATATACATTTAGATAGCCCCTTCCCTTTTGTCTTGTGGGTCAAGTTGGACGTGCATTGCGGGTATCTCATAGCTAGGTTTGCTTACACCACTAACTTCATTTCTGCTTATCTCTGAGGTAAGTCCGAATTTGCGTCCTCGCAGAGGCCAACACGTGCAGCCGGGGGAGGGGAATAGAAAGCCGCAACAACACCACGAGCATCGACAGCGCAGCTGTGAGGAAACAGCGATATCCTCGAACGAACCTCTGCCGCAAACTCGAGATGATCGTCTGACGTTTCCAATGATCTGGGATAAGATTTTCGGTTGCATTGAAAAGGCATATGAACGAATATCTCTTAAAGAGGCTGCAGGGATGTTGTTTTTCACTACACAGAAGCAAGGCCCTCGGCCAATCGTCAGGGCACGGTCCGGGAGTTCGCGCAAGGCAATTCATGTCGCAGAGTTCGGTGCGGGGCAATGCATATCATGTCGTCAGGTCGGAGCGAGATGATCCCACAACTTGGGGCCATCTTGCCAGAAATGGAGTGGACCCGCTTCCGGCCATCGCAGCCGGGCTCTGTGGGGGCCGGGGCCAATCAGAACGCCCGATTCGGGTGACGACGCATAGCTTCGGGGTGGCTCCCGCCCCGCACCGCAGGGTTTATAAAAGGCGGAGGGCGAAGCCGTTCTCTCGCTGACACGCTGGATCTCCAACTCGCTTTCTCCTCCCATTCTCCTGCGGCTCCGCCTTCTTCACCCACCGTCATTGCTGTGACTCCACCTCCACTTCTCCGCCCTTCTCCGCCTACACGTCACCGACTCCACCCACCCAGCTGGTCCCACCTACCACTCAGTCTAGACTCCGCCTTCTCCACCGAAGTCCCTCCCTTCATGCCCGACGGTCATGTCTCGTTCTCTGGACCGACGCTAACTGCACAAATTGCCACAAAGCAAGAAACGGCACGCCAGCTGTCGGGGAGGTATCGCCCAGCGGAGCATCCCCCCAAAACGTATTGGTGGCACGATCAGGCAATCAGGCAAGGTATTCAGAGACTGTTAGCCTCATCTCCTCTCCTCCTTTTTCTCTTCATCGGGTGTTGTGGTGTGTGTGTGTGTGTGTGTGTGTGTGTGTGTGTGTGTGTGTGTGTGTGTGTGTGTCCTGGCGCCTGTCCTCGAAAGTTAAGATTGCAGAAGATTATAATTATTATTTCGGTTTAAATCTGCTCTGTGTCTGCATTTGTATGTTGCTTGTACATTGTCACACCTCACGCTTCTTCCTATCCCTGCAACACACAACAATAAAACTACTATTCACTGTACCACATAACTTTCCTCGCCTGCTTGTAATTAAATTATTATTAGAAATGTTCCCAGCTCATTTTTGTCTGTTCCTTCATTGATTAAGCATGGTCCGAATCCAAACCGAGCCAGGACTTTATTCTCAATGATCCTTTCCTTTTAGCCGGTACATCCTTGGCAGTGTCGCTCGGCTGCATCCGATCCGGTAAAGTGATCTGGTTCGGACAAGGCGTACCAAGGGCATGTTCCCTGGTAATTAAATCACGTGATTAATTAGGTAACCCGGTTAACGCATAGACGGAGGACCTTAGGTCACGTGGTTAAGTTATTGGCGTTCATAGTCGGTTAGCGACCCGCCACGTCACGGAATAATCTGTGTGCGACAGCCTACAATTCCGGGGAGTCTGGTGGGAGCCGAGATCGCTTCCTCCCCCCCACTAGTGGCCCTCTCACCCGACCCCCACCCCGCAACATGTATATATACAGAGATATGACAGAAGTAAATAGACACCTGAAATTTATTCATTTCAACTGTATAAAGCAAATTTTACTCAGTGATTTGTCCTTATATTCAACTATTTCTTTGCAGAAACGAGTTCCTGGGTCGTGTACGACAATTAACAATGCCTCGAACCGGAGAAGCACACGACCTTTGCAATTTTCAAAGAGGACGAATTGTTGGCCAATCAGAAGGTGGAGTCAGCCAGCATCAGATCGCACAGAACCATGGCATTCCGTTTTCTATGGTCAATCGAGTGATTGTGCAATTTACCAGCGAAGGCAAGGAATCCACAGCTTCCCGTTCTGGTCGATCTGGGCACTCAGAAAGGTGTCTTCAAGCTGTCAAGCGGTCCATTGAGAAAACTCCCTGTTACAAGACAGCAGATGCTGCAGAGGAGGTCCAAGTTAGCTCAAGAACTGCTGTGCAGTACCTTCATCAACTGGGCTACTATGGGAGAGCGGCGAGGGGGAAACTTCTTCTTAGACCAGCCAACATTCAAAGGAGAAAGAAGTGGGCTGACGAGATGGCCACCAGACCCTTGGAGTAATTTTTTCAGATGAGTCCCAATTTGCTCAATTTTCTGACAGTGGACACGTATGGGACAGGAGGTTTCCCAGTCAAGAGTTCTCTTTGAACCGATTGCAGACAACTGTCAAACACGGTGGTTTTTCAGTGATGGTGTGGGGAGCAATCTGGAGCACTGGCCGGTCAGAGCTTGTGGAGTGTGTTGACAACATCAACTCTACGATATACATTTCTATCATTGAGGATGGATGTCTCCCAGTCTTCTCCACTGGTCACATGGTCAGAAATAACACTGCTCATGGAAGATGGAGCTCCATGCCACACTGCAAAAAAGATCAAAGAATGGCAGGACAGAAATGGGATCAAGCGACTTCCATGGACAAGTCGGTCTCCTGACATGAATCCCATTGGACACCTCTGGGCCGTATTGGATCGAGCTGTGTGGAAAAAGTCCAGGAAACCAACATCACAGGCAGAATTGCTAAACCTTTTGCATGAAGTCTGGGCAGAAATTCCACAAGGAAAAATTTGGAACTCATTAGTTCTATGTCTAAAAGATAAAAGCGTTGAAATCTGCAAATGGCAAGTCCACCAAATATTAGCGGATGTATTAAAATGGATCAAATGTTCTTCAAATGTTAAATAAATATAAACTTTTAAAACCATGGGGTCTATTTACTTCTGTCATGTCTGTGTATGTGTAATATATATATATATATATATATATATATATATATATATATATATATATATATATATATATATATATATATATATATATATGTGTTTAGTGGGTACCAGGAAGGAAGTGCCACGTCAGTGATTGCTGCATGCATCCTGACCAACAGGAAATGCCTGCCGCATAGTAACCTGTCGGTGGTACACAAAAGAGATCTGGGAGCAGCCAAGAACAATTTAAATGTTAAAGCTCTTCGAGCTAAACAATTGCAAAGGCTCCACCTATTAGGCATGAGCTTAGTTGAGCTACAGTCCATGACTTGTCCGTAGGATTACATTGCAACCAAGAAGAACATAATTAAATTCTCAATTTAATATAAACTAGTGTTCCTTCTTCAGAGTGGACTGGCCTATAAAATTAAGAAAAATTGGAACGTGAGCATATTTATTAATTACGTACTACTGACCTATCCGATGAAGATGTAGGTTGCTCTGCTAAGCTCATGCCGAACAGGCATAGCCTATGCAACTGTTTCAAGAAATGATTTGCCAAAAACAGTTTGGTGCATTGGCTTTATGTGATGAATAATTATATAAGCCATGGACTTAATGATCAGGCATGGTCCACAAATCAGGTTTAAGAACCACAAGGCA
>NC_140978.1:40133020-40168020 GCF_056783735.1 Eptatretus burgeri | reverse complement strand
TCAGTACCAGGGATAGCGGCTCCATTTCCTCATCCACCATGAAATATTCACCATGAAAGTCGAGATGTCTTACGTTTGTCGACAAAACGACGTACAGTACCATATCGGTGTCTCCGTGTGTGTCTCTCACCTCGGCCATGTCGCGGATTGTCGATGTACATTATAATCCCCTGCTCCGAAAGAGGGAAATGGTTGAGGAGGTGGATCCGAGACACGCGACGAGTGGGAGGGAGAGAATGGGCACGAAAGGGAGGGAACGAGTGGGAAGAAATGGCACACAATGGGAGTCGAGGGAGATAAAAGAAGAGAAAAGAGAATGAAGAGCTGAAGATATAAAGAGGTGGAATGAGGGAACGGGAGAACAAAAGTAAAGGATTCAGAGAGGAGCAAATTACCGGGAGAGTACTAGTAGGTGGCCCTGGGTTGAGCCGGATGAACCGGATCGCATCGTCTGCCTTGTCCAGCTGTTTCCCCATTGTGAGGAGCAGATGGTAAATCCCCTGCCTGTCGTCCCCCCCACACCTCCCCCTGTACAATTCACTGAGAACTCCAATTCCAATTTCACCCACCCATCCCTTGCATCAACTCTCCCTCACCTACCCCTCACCCTCTCCCATTACTCTCCATCAGATAACAGCTTCCTCACCTTCACCCCTCCAGTTATTCATCACCTTCACTGCCCCACACCCATTTATCATCATGTGCAGCATGTCCACAAATTACCGATCCAAATTCAAAACGTAATAAAAAAAAAATCAAATGGGATTACAACGATGTGGTTTGCTGCGTGTGAAATAACATTTCTCAAAGTTTTATTAGCCGGCTTCCCCCCACTTCCTCTGCAGGATGCTACTAGTCTCCATAAACTTGTTGTTCCACTCACGAATCGTTTTCTCGATGGTGGCTGCCTAGCTCCATTGTTCGTCCTGAACCTTCACTGAGCCTGTGTTACTGATGTGGTCTCGAATCCAACTTCTCCTTTTCTTGTAGGGATGCCATTTGCTGTAAACATCAAGTCACGTGTCACAGGCGACATCTGTAAATTAAAATAAAAATCTAAACTTTGAAAAATGTTCTTTTTCCACATGAGGAAAACCACGTCGTTGTATCCCATCTCATGATTTTTACCCAGTGCACATGAAGCGAAAAGTTTGGTTACACAAATGGTTCACTTCCGTCCCTCCGTCAGTCTGTCCATCCGTCAGTCTGTCCGTCCGTCCACAAACGTCAGTTTATGATTGAGGAACAACTTGATTTCAACTGAATGTTATACTTCGAACACGAATCGATCGCATATGTGCAGAGAGCAGTGAGATAATATTTTTTACTCTATCTGTCTATCTGACAGTCAAACAAAATTGAAAATCATTCCAACCAGGAAACGTACTGTTTTTAAGAACGTCACAAACAACAGGAACAAATATCTAATTCTAATGTTAGGTGTTGGATAGGGTGATGTTGTATAATAGCCATCGGGAAAATTTCAGTGAAGCCCCAGGTTTTTTTTGGACCCCAGGCCGACATTTTGATGTATAATTTATATTTTAGTTTAACAATGTATAGTTTTTCATGTTTTATTAGGTTGTTTACCCACATGTGCCGGTGATAATAATCCGGGCTGTGAGGGTCCATATTGGGCAAGTGTATGCACTTTTGAAAGAAATCACCAAACTTCCCTCAGATGACCTTTCATATGTCCTCTTCAACATCTGATACGGGACACAAACTTTTGACCTCATTGACAGCACCAAATTAGCGTAAATCCAATATGGCCAACTATACACAGCTTCGAGTTTTGACTTATTTGGTGTGTAGATTAATTGTATTGGTGATGATTAATCGAATGGAATAGGTTTCATAACCTTATGAGGTCAAGGTCATTAGAAAATATCAAGGCCACGGACATTTTTGGGCTAAAATCGCGATAATTTGCATTTCTTAAGTGCCACAGTTCAAAATTACACTTATTTAACATGCAACTCGATAGGATTATGAGATGGGGTTCAATTAGAGTTTGGTTAATGTGATTACAAGTGGTCAAGGTCATGTGAAAAGGTCAAGGTCAAGGTAATCTTTGTCCTGAATAGTTACAAAAATGCATATCTTGGTCATTAAAACTACATATGAGAGCTACTTGATTATCGATAGGTGGTGAGCACAAAAATATCTGTCATTTGCTCGAATCATGACCCGCTTGTAACCTTGCTCTACAGCATTAGCTATATGGAGCATAACTCTCGTGTCAAACTCTTCATGATTACACTCTGAGTGAATACTGGGCTTCTCTGGGTATTTGGCAGGATTGACTAGCACATCTTCATCATATGGAGATATCACAACTTTGCCCTCATCAAACACAGATTGTGCAATAACATCTGTGGGCAAAGCAAACAGCTGTTCTTTATTAGGATTGTCCCTGAGGAAACTGTCCCAGTTCCTTGGCAGCTTTCCATCACCAGTAACCTTTGTCTGCACACCTTTTCCTCTATTGCCCCTGGCAGTCTCCTTCAATCTCTTGGGTTTGTAACGATCCCATATAATGTCCACCCTGTTGGCTGAGA
The DNA here is from genome assembly GCF_056783735.1 of Eptatretus burgeri. Taxonomy (NCBI): domain Eukaryota; kingdom Metazoa; phylum Chordata; class Myxini; order Myxiniformes; family Myxinidae; genus Eptatretus; species Eptatretus burgeri. Next base: position 40,165,459 of record NC_140978.1, on the reverse strand, counting down.
GGAGCCGCTGCTTCTACCTTGTCTGCTGCATAGTTGGTGATGTCTTCTGGTCAGCTGATGGTTTAAGGATATGCACCATGGCAGCTCCATCGATGAGTTTGGCATCAACATGCACATCCTCTTTCAGCTTTGCTTCGGTTTCGATACATGGCACCAGATCTGCATTTTAGCCGCTTCTCAGTTTTTCATGCTTTGAAAGAGAGGGGGTGGGGGGTTGTCAGCATTCTCATGTTATAAGAGCCGGTCAGCATTGCCCTCCCTGACTTGCATGGAAATGTACATAGGGCTGCCCGAGGAGATGCAGGTCATCTTTTATGCGGTGCGGTTCCTGTTTTGTCCTCATTTTCAGAGGATTTCCAGGGAAGGGAATTTTGTTCATTTTGATTGGGTTAATTACAAGCACTGCCCTTTTCTCCAGCCGCTCCTCTACAAATATTCACCTCCGCCACCGAAGGTGTAGGAGGTTATGTTTTAACGTCTTTCTTTCTGTTTGTTTATTTGTGTGCAGGATATCTCAAAAAGTTGTGCATGGATTCGGATGAAACTTGCTGGACACATTGGGTGTGTGGCAAGGACGACTCGATTAGATTTTGGTGAAGATCCGAATCCGGATCTAGATACGATAATTATTTAATGTCTAAAGTGATTCTTCACCATTGAGAGATAGGGCCAAAATAGATACATAACACGATATTTCAAAAACGTATTGGGCCCGATATGTTCTCATGGATCAGGCATTGTGTGGCGGAGGTATGCGCTCTCCTGAGTGCCCTTCTAGTTTAAATTGAATTTCCACTTGAAGACTGTATAAAACAAATCACCTTCTTAATTCTTCCAAGAACCATGCAATATATCAATATGTGTGTGCATTAGAGGGCGTGGCATGCCTTTCGAGGTAAGGAAGAGGCGGACATTTTCATCCCTATCATCTCTGTATGCATCGATCATCTCCATCAACTCGTCTTTATCGTAGCCATCATCAATATCGCGATCGCATTATTGGATCAAAATTATCGTCATTATTATTAATGGTAAGTTTAATGATCTTAATAACTCAAGAAAATAAACTTTTATGTTCTTCATACAGGAAAATGAGCCTGGTGTTGGCTGGCTTAAAATGTTAGGGTCTTGAGTTGTCATGCCATTACATAGCATCAGGTGGGTTGACTCAGGCTGTCATCCTTCTGAGGTTGGCAAAATTTTTATTAATGAAAATAAGTAGCACAAAACAATGCACGAACATCTATATGTTAATACTGAAGGACCAATGTTGTGCTCCTCCTAGCAGTCGCGTCACGTTTTTTCTTGGTACTGTGACCTGGACTGAAAGAAACTTCGTACCTGTAAGAGTGCATCGCGCATAGTGGCAATAGTCAACTTTCAACGCTGAAGCAGAATAAACACTTTTCGTTGAGATGGGGGCGAGGAGTGAAAAGGCGGGGGGCAAGGTAAGCAAATGTTTGGGCGGGGGTAAGCAAATTGAAAGCGGGAGACAGGGGATAATGGGGCGGGGGCTGGGTTGAATGAGGCGGAGTTGAGTGTGAGGGGTGGACAGGGGGGTGGGGCCCGGGGGCAAGTGGGGCGGGGAATCAAAAGAGGGGGGGTGGGTTAGTGAAGAGGCGGGGCCGGGGTAATTACATTTTTGGGCAGGGGTAAGCAAATTGAATGGGGCAGGGGCGGGGGATGAGTAGGCGGGGGCAAGCACACCCTGTCCAGTCCATGTCCCTCGAGTGTGTGTGAGCTGGTGAGGGTGGTTGAATGAACGGAATCCGTCTGTGACGGGGTTACAGCTAGTGTTAATTAAGGGTAGAGTTTGGAAAAAATTTTAAAGTTGAGATCCCTAACCCTATTTTCCCCATTCCCCCCCTAAGTTTGCCGGTTTGTGGTTCACGGGGATTTTCAAGAATGTATCCCGCGTGAATGGCAATGCCGTCCTGTATGGACCTGAACACTTTATGGGGTATCGTGTTCTATGAACTCTCTAGTAACCTCCACCCCTGTCTGTCTGTCTGTCTGTCTGTCTGTGAGCAGGATATCCCAAATAAGTTATGGACCGATTCGGACGAAACTTGGTGGACAGGTTGGGTATGTGATGACGACGAATAGATCGATTCCATTTTGGTGAAGATCCAAATCCAGATCTGTAAACAAGAATTTTAATGTAAGTGATTCTTCACCATTGGAAGATAGGGCCAAAAACGACGGCCATACAGTCGTGGCCAAAAATGTTGACACCCTTGAAACGCTGCGTTGTTCCTCTTCTTCTTCTTCTTCTTCTTCTAAAGACAAAACCTTTAGGACTCAACTCTTTTATATACAGGATCCGGATCTCCTTAAATACTAAACACTTGTACACATCCTCGCATTGGGGGTTCGTTTTGAGAGCGTCTATCATCAACTTTTAAATATATTCGGGCATTTGTTTTAAAGTTTCGAAAAGTTCACGTTACTATTTAAAGATAATTCCATTTTTTTGTGTTGTAATTTCGTAAATACACGATTTTCTCGTCATGAACAGGAGTTTCCATGACGGGTCTCGCTATTGGCTCCATCAAGGCACGTGACGAAATATTGGAAGTTGTTGTTGTTGCCTTTAAGGCCCGGTCACACCTTGACGTTTTAGCCAACGTATGCTGATTTTTGAATTTTTTTTCTAAAACGCTGGCACACGTTGAATACGTTATGGGTAAGTTTTGATAACATTGAGAGCACACTGAAAAACACTGCCATACATCGTTGTACGTTGGCTTTAAACGTTGTACTTTTCGGTTGTCCTCAAATTTTTTCATGCTTGAAATTTCACGACGTATGCCGGCGTATGACTCACACGTTCCGCTACGCTGGCCACAAGTTGTATGCACGGTCTGCGATTGTTGACAGACGTCAACACATGCTACTTGTAAGTTAATCATAAGTTGAGACACGCCGAGGTAATGTTTAGCGTACCCGAAACTTATTTCTAACCTATGATTAACGTGTTGTTGGCACGTTACGCGATCGTTGCCACACATCGACAGACGTTACTTTTAAGTTACTCATAGGCTGAAAGACGTCGGTATAATGGATCGTCCTTGCGTCAGCGTCCACGGCCACGGCCAGGACACTTATTTGCAGCATTCTTCAAACTTTTCTTCGGCATGACGAGGATGTTCACACTTCGATGTCTAGCTTGGCTATGATTCCAATTGTCCATCGGCAGCGTCTATTTAAAATAGTCGAGTTTGAGCGTTTTAACACGTTCAGAAGAAACGCTTCAAATTTCCAAACCCCAGCGTTAAAAAACAAAGGCGAGTGACAGCAATTTAAATCGTTCATTGTAAACAATGAAAATAGCAGAGTGGTACCGTTTAAAAGTCGTTGAGTGTAAAAAAAAAATCGAATTGTTGAGCGCAAGCGTCTACTTTCAATGGTGGGGTTTGAGCGATTTAGCACGTTCAATAGAAACGATTAAAATTTCCGAGCGCCAGCGTCAAAAAACAAAGGCGAGTGACAGCAATTTAAATCGTTCATTGTAAACAATGAAAATAGGTGAGTGGTACCGTTTAAAAGTCGTTGAGTGTAAAAAAAATCCAATTGTTGAGTGCAAACGTCTATAGTCCGGGAGCCAACCTGTGTACGAGGCTGTTTTAGGGTTGGACCTTACAGCCTCTGCTATAAAATTTTACACCCCCAGGATGTTTAGATATATGTTTGCAGTTCATGAAAACCAATGTTGGCAATTCATAAGCTCTTGCGAAAAATTTTGGCGGACGTTTTTGTTTGAGGAAGATTTGAAAAATTTGATAAAACAGCAATTGTCAATAAAATTTCTAAAAAAATTAAAAAAATCACATTCATGAAAAATAAATGTGAACTAAATGTAAGAATTCAATCAGTGCATTGTAAAATGACAAAAAAAAATTGCCTTTGTGGAAGTAAACCTCGTAAAAGTACATAATTTTGTGAAAAATGCCTTAAAAATAACGTTTTTTGAAGATGGCCTTTAGAACTTTTCTTATCATAGGCAGATGCTGCATTAGAATACTAATTTCTCTTAATGTGATATGAACATGGTATCCATGGCTAATTAAAACAGCAAATTTGAGTGAGTTCTATCAATTTTTAAAGAGAAAATTAACATTTTTGTCAACCAAAGTTACCCCTACCCCCAAAATCCTCTTACTCTATTGAACACAGTTTGGTTAAGGTTTGCTGGATCCAGGTTGGGTACTTCTGATTCACTCTTCCAAAGGAAAATTCAATGGTGTTTGGAGTGACATGGCCCTGGAGCAGACATACAACAATGAAGGGAAGACATCTCTGTTCAAAGGCATATCTCAGGCACCAGCTGCTCGAGATAAATATGTGAAGACAGCACCATTTCTCACAGCTGTATCAGAGAACATAAAGTCTATGGCTAATCTAGGCCAACAGGAATCTACTCATCATGGAGAAACACATAAGCAGGCAACAGAAGAACATATGCATGTTGAGGAGATCAAAGAAAGTGATATGCCAGCAGATGATAAACCCATTCCAGTGTAACAACCAAGTGGATCTGCTCAATAGAGCAACTGGTGAGAAGGATGCTTCAAAAGACTTGGTCCATGCTCAAGCTAAGGGCATGGAAGCCATTATGAAAGCAGAAGAGGTGGTCTCCATTAAGATTGAACCACTGAAGCTGGTAACTTTCTCCTCACAGAAGAAATCAAACCCATCAAGGAAACAGAGTTTAATCAGGATCTATCAAGATGAGACTGCAACTACACGTGTGTTGTGTTTCTATCGAGATGCCGACCCAGTCACAAGACAGATTGCATTTTCCCATGAGTGGACAGACTATCCATCATCCCTGTTTGAGGTTGATCCACGCTTAGCACAGGGGTTTGTAATGCGCAAAGGCAACAAGTCTGATTTCGTGGCAGTGCTAATTGAGCTAAGTGGCAGTGCTAAGAAGCTGAGCAGGATGTTGTTTTACAGCTGCCATCATTACCACAGAGTGACCTATACACAGTTTATCTGGTAGACACAATGGCATTTGTAAATAAATACCAAAAAATGGGTGCAAAAACATTTGGTGAACTTCCCCAGCTGTATCTTCGCAAGCTCCTGCAGTTGAAACCTGAAATGTGCAACTGTGTCAACATCATTGGTGATCAGTATGATTTTGATGATAGCCATACTTTGAAGGGTGATGAGCAGCAGAGGAGAAACCAGACAGACCAGGCAAGACAATTCTCACCATCCAAGAGTCTAGAAATTCCAGACTGGAATTTACTCATGAAGAATCCAAGAAATAAAGGAAATCTTCAGAACTTCATTGGCACTTCCCTTTGTGAGAGTCCTGAAGCTATTCCGGATGGAGTGACCATCATTCTTGGTGGTATGATGGAAAACAAAGGTCACACTCTTTCCATCACATCAGCATCAAGTTCAGTTCTGGACTTACCTTGTGAAGAACATGAAGAGGCAGACACAAGGATTATTGCTCATCTTGCATATTGTGTGGAATATCTTGATCACCATCAAGCTGTTGTGCATGCAACAGATACAGACATAATTATGCTGTGCATATATCACTTCTGCTGCTTGAACACATTGCAAGAACTCTGGATACAACGGCAGAATCAATACCTACCTATTCATGAGCTGGTAGAAGTGTTGAGCAAGAAGTACCAGAAAATCCTCTTGATGTCGCAGCTACACTTCTGTGCACATATGTGTTGTGTGGATGTGACACAGTGAGCTACCCATTCAGAAGGTGAAAAAGAAGAGGTCAGGTCAGGTATGGGAGCATGTGCCAGAACAGCGCCGGTACTCCAGGGGCCTCCGTCTGGCCACCCCCAGGCAGATGCCAGGCCCATCCCCATCTCCTTGAGATGATGGTCAACCTGCTGCAACCATGAGGGACGTGGTCGGCCCATTGGCCTCCTCCACTCATGAGACTCCCTCGCTGAGAGAATCTGGTGAGCAGGATCAGCGTCAGGAAAACGAGCCACATGTCCATATAGCCGCAGCTGACGCTCACGGACTATGCAGGTAACAAATCTCATCCGAGTCTCTCTCAGCAACCGCTCGTTGGACACAAAATCCGACCAGCGATAGCCAAGGATTCTTTGAAGAGACCTGGTACCAAAGGAATTAAGTCTCCGTCTCAGATCCTTGGTCAAAGTCCAAGTCTCGCACCCATAGAGCAAGACTGGAAGTACCAAGGACCTGAAGACTCGGACTTTCGTCCTCCCGCACAGGTACCGGCAGCGCCCACACCCCATGATCCAGTGAATCCATGACTCCCCAGGCCCGACCCAGACGTCTATTGACCTCCGGCTCACAACCTGCGGAGACATGAATATCACTGCCAAGGTAAGTGAATCTATCCACGACCTCAACATCCCTCACCACAAACAGACACAGACAGGACAGCAGCATCCAAGATGTCACCGAAAGCCTGGATCTTAGTTTTGACCCAAGAAATCCGTAATCCCAACGGCTCCGACTCCTCATTCAGCACCTCGAGGGCCCCCAAGAGGATGTCTAAAGTCTCCCGCAAAGATGACTGCATCATCTGCAAAATCAAGGTCCGAGATCTTTACATTGCCAAACGATGCACCGCAACTTGATCTCTCCGACATCCTCCCTAAAATCCAGTCCATACAAGTGCTGAAAAGTGTGGGGCACAGTACACATCCCTGACGAACTCCAGTAACAACTGGAAATAAGTCAGAGATGGTACCACCACACTTCACAGCACTCTCAGTACAGAGTAGAGTTCAGACATCAGATCGATCAGTTTCGGTGGCACCCCACGAAGACCAAGAATCCTCCAGAGGACATCCCGATTCACTGAATCGAACGCTTTACAGAGATCAACATAGGCTGCAAGCAGCCCCTGCCGAAACTCTCGTCTGCGTTTGGTGAGGACACGAAGTGCAAGGATACGGTCAATCGTTGACCTCTTTGGTGTAAAGCCTGACTGCTCTGGACGCTGGTGCTCAAGCAGATGGTGGCGAACCCTATCGAGAATTATCCGAGCAAAGACCTTGCCCGGCACTGAGAGCAGCGTCACCCCTCGGTAGTTGTTGCAGTCTTGGCGATCACCCCTTCCCTTTCAGAGAGGGACAACAAGGCCCTCTCTTCCAGTCAGTTGGGATGATGCCTGTGTTCCTGTGAAAAGAAGAGCGGCACAGGTTTCTCTGGGACTGATAGGAAACCTTCCCCACCTTGTTGATTTTGGAAGAGATAGTGAAATGGCAGCAACAGAATGTGTCATTGATGAGGCCAGAGTATACTGGACTGCTCTGCATGGCCAAAAAGGGTTCAGCTGTTTGGATACCCTCAGGCAGCATATGTTTGTCTCTTCAAAATTAGACCTTAGGTCACTGCCAGCAACAGAAGATGCGTTTTACTTCCTTGTTGTAAGAGCATTGTATCAATTGCTTCTGTATAGACGTGCACATCTCAGTGACCGAGCACTTCCCCCAGCCACAACATTTGGCAGAACCCTTATCAATGGAAAACTGGTCCCAATTCTCATGTCTAAGCCAGCCAAGCCAAACATAGACAAAACTGTGTCTTGCATGTGCAAATTATCCAAATGTCTGAAACGATGTTCATGCAAAAAGGCTGCTGTGCCTTGCTGAGTGACATGCATATGCCTTGGTCAGAGAGGTTCATGTGGTGGAGTTGTTTCAGAGAGTGACTCTTCCTCTGAAGAGGATGTTTCATGTCACAATATTGTGTTAATCCATTTCTAATTTTATCTTCCTTAAAACCATGGCATGTAAAAGTATGTTCTTGTTCCTGACCCCATTGATAGTCAAGCATTTCTGAGTTGCATAAATCTTTTGTTGTTTGACATATAACCTTGTCAATTGTAGGTAGGTTAAATCTACACCAATTGTGATATAGGAAATGAACTCCTCTTTAATATGAGGGGTCATTTGTGTATATAGGTTTAGTGGTTATGATTTTAGGACAATATGAATTACCCCTACCCCCATCCTACATCTTTGCTTTTGCCAACATTTTGTTATCAGAGGGGGCTCGCAAAAGTGTTGACTGTGTTGTTGCGCAAGAGTTTCACCATTGCCAACATTGGTTTTCATATACTCAAAGGGTGTCTCTTTATGAAAATCAACACAAAAATTTTATAGCAGACCGGGCAATTTTTTTTTAATTTTGATCGGTTGGCTCCCGGACTACTACTTTCAATAGTGGAGATGCAGCCATTTAAATCGTTGAGTGGCAGCCTATGAACCTACCCGTGGACACGCGGACGCAAGGAGGATCCATCATAACCCACACCCTCCCCCTCACACTCACCTACTACTGCCAACATGAACAAACTACTACTACTACTAATACTAATACTAATACTAATACTGTTACTGCTGACATGGAAATCGACTCAAAAAGGACTCGAAAACACTGTTGGGTTCCCCTTTTATGAGCAGGATTTTTATATACCAATTCCCAAAACCGCTGGGAACACGTCTTTATATGGCAGTTGTAAGCTAGAAACACATTCATTTTTTTTTTTTTTGTCGACCGGAAGACGTCATTGGAATACGTCTCCATACGTCGATGTGTGTTGGGACTACGTAAAGAATTGGTTCAAAGCACGTCAAACATAAGTTAGAAATAAGTTTCGCGTAAAAAAGACATTACCGCGACGTGTTTCGACTTATGAGTAGCTTATAAGTAGCCTTTGTGGACGTGTGTAAGCGTCCACATATCGTGTGTAAAACTTATCCCCATCGCATGCGGAACGTGTGTCATACGCCGAGTACGTCGTAAAATTTTGAACATGTTTAAAATTTCTTGACGTACTCTACTTACTACGACGTATGATAGCATACTTTAGCGTTCTACTCACGTATACCAAACTTACTCATACCGTATTTGATGTGCCCCCAACGTTTTAGACACATTTTTCTTAGGTCGGCATACGCTGGCAAGATCGCCAAGGTGTGACCGCGATGTTGTCACTTCCATTTCTACGGCAGTTATGATTCGAATCGTTGTGCGTCAGCCTTTTAATAGGCTACGTCACGACATCGTCGGCGATGCGTGCAATGCGCTATGCCTAAGTTAGACTATCGTTGGGCATCGGTTGTGTAGGCCGACAACAGGTTCAGCATTCGTTGGTATAAGTTATCTATAACACAACGAAACGTTCTGTGTCCATTACTAATATGTTATGCATACGACCAACTCGTTATGAATACGTCCGAATCTTAAAAAAAAACATCAAAAGTTCAACGTCAGCCAGCGTTTTACATACATTTTAATACGTTGCCATCGCTGGCTAAAACGTCAAGGTGTGACCGGGCCTTTAGGACGCGGCTCTTGGACACATTTGTCCTTGTTACCTCACTATTACAAGGTAAGCTCTGTATACATTTACCTTAGGATATGACACGGTGAGCTCTGTATACATTTACCTTAGGATATGACACGGTAAGCTCTGTATACATTTACCTCAGGATATGGAACGGTGAGCTCTGTATACATTTATCTTAGGATATGACACGGTAAGCTCTGTATACATTTACCTTAGGATATGACACGGTAAGCTCTGTATACATTTACCTCAGGATATGACACGGTAAGCTCTGTATACATTTACCTCAGGATATGACACGGTGAGCTCTGTATACATTTACCTTAGGATATGACACGGTAAGCTCTGTATACATTTACCTTAGGATATGACACGGTAAGCTCTGTATACATTTACCTCAGGATATGACACGGTGAGCTCTGTATACATTTACCTCAGGATATGACACGGTGAGCTCTGTATACATTTACCTCAGGATATGACACGGTAAGCTCTGTATACATTTACCTTAGGATATGACACGGTAAGCTCTGTATACATTTACCTCAGGATATGACACGGTGAGCTCTGTATACATTTACCTCAGGATATGACACGGTGAGCTCTGTATACATTTACCTTAGGATATGACACGGTAAGCTCTGTATACATTTACCTCAGGATATGACACGGTAAGCTCTGTACACATTTACCTCAGGATATGACACGGTGAGCTCTGTATACATTTACCTTAGGATATGACACGGTAAGCTCTGTACACATTTCCCTCAGGATATGACACGGTAAGCTCTGTATACATTTACCTTAGGATATGACACGGTAAGCTCTGTACACATTTCCCTCAGGATATGACACGGTAAGCTCTGTATACATTTACCTCAGGATATGACACGGTGAGCTCTGTATACATTTACCTTAGGATATGACACGGTGAGCTCTGTATACATTTCCCTCAGGATATGACACAGTAAGCTCTGTACACATTTACCTCAGGATATGACACGGTAAGCTCTGTATACATTTACCTCAGGATATGACACGGTAAGCTCTGTACACATTTACCTCAGGATATGACACGGTAAGCTCTGTACACATTTACCTCAGGATATGACACGATGAGCTCGATATGCATTTACCTCAGGATATGACACGGTGAGCTCTGTATACATTTACCTTAGGATATGACACGGTAAGCTCTGTACACATTTACCTTAGGATATGACACGGTGAGCTCTGTACATATTTACCTCAGGATATGACACGGTGAGCTCTGTATACATTTACCTTAGGATATGACACGGTGAGCTCTGTACATATTTTCCTCAGGATACGACACAGTAAGCTCTGTACACATTTACCTCAGGATATGATACGGTAAGCTCTGTACATATTTTCCTCAGGATACGACACTGTATGCTCTGTATACGTTTACCTCGCTATTACACGGTAAGCTCTGTGTTGTGTTAGAGACAGGACACGACGACGTAAGTCAGTGTTATCAAACTCACAGTTATTAATCATCGGTCTCACAAAATGGTGGGAGCGCCGTAAAGCAGGAGGCGGGGCACCGTAAACCAGTATAGTTGCCGTAAAGCAACAGTGCAAACAACCATTAGCTCCCAGCGCTGAAGTAACATGGCAGTCTGCCGACAAAACACTTACCCCCTTTGGAAAGTTCAGGTGTGGAAAGAGGACACAAAGTCCTGTTGGTAACCTGGGCGGGCCCGGCCGGGTCCGGGCCATCATTTAGGTCCATCCAGTGGAGGCTGTGGCCTGACAACTGGGCAGCAGACATGTCTAGTGATGCATCACCGGCAGGATGTCAGGGACGTCTTGCAGGGCCACGGGCGTGTCCAGCAGCGCTGCGGGCATAGCCAAGGGAGCAGGCACGTCCGCACCAGAATTCGAGGGAGCCGGCACCTTCCAAAGTCGGCTGGCATGCCAACGGGAGCCGTCAGTCAGCTGGAATGTAGCGAGCTGGCCCCAGCTGACGGCTGACCTGAAGGGGTATGGACAAGAAGGAGCGCAGTTTGTTGTCGTGATGAGGGTGACGGGTTCTGACCCAATCTGAGACCTGGATGGTAGGCGTCTTAGCCCAACGTGCAATGATGTTGGTGAGACTCCAGTAGTGGAGTGTTGCGTCTCCCTGTCGTGTAGCAGTGTCTGGAGTGAAGCCGTTTGAAAAGTGTAACCCTGGGCCAGGTGTGCTTGGATGCGATTTTTCAGCATTTGGTTGAAACGCTCTACCCCTCCGTTAGCCTGCAGATGGTAGAATGCTGTGTAGATGTGGTGAACCCCACAGCCCTCCAGGAACGAAGAAAATTCTGCCGAGGCGAATTGAGACCCATTGTCAGTTGTGGTGGCCTGAGCGAGCCCACAGCGTGCAAAGAGCATGTCCAGGGCGTCTACCATTGCTCCAGTGCTGACCATCCCCACGGGGATCACCTCTGGCTATTCGGAGTGCAGGTCATAGTCCACCACCAGAAAGAGCTAGTGATGAGGAACACCATGGATTTTGCCACAGATGTCTAATTGGACATGTTCCCATGGCCTGGTTGACCAGATGAGCGGCTGCAGGGGAGGCGAGGTCGGAGGGCCGGTTGTGCCACTGCCCCGGCAGGCGGCGCAGTCCTTTACCATGGCTTCGATGTCCCGGTCGATCCCCGGCCGCCACATCTCGTCCCGTCACCTCTGTTTAAGCTTCACTTTGCCCAAGTGACCCTCATGTGCCATTCTCAAAACACACGCACGCAAAGCATTTGGGACCACAGTGCAGAGCCAATAGGCTACACAGGTGTCATTCCAGCAGGATAGGTCTTCTTTAACACAAGTGAACGGCATCAGCTCCTCAGGCACACAGGATGGCCATCCAGTCCTGATGTAGGTGCAGAGTGTTGAGAGGGTGGAGTCCTGTTCAGATGCCTGCTGGAGCTCCTGTAGGAACACCGTGGCTTTGAGAGGGGCATGAAGCAACTGAATGAGGTCATGCTCGACACTGTCAGAGCAGCAGGTGGAGACCAGGGTGTCAACAGAGCGGGAGAGTAGGTCTGCCGCCACATTGTCCCTGCCCGGCGTAAACTGGAGCTGAAAGTTGTACTGATAGAGGCGTTCGGACCACCAATGCAGTCAGAGCAGTTTGTGGCCTGTGCCCGAGGTAGACGTCACAGTTGTGAGTGCTTGGTGGTCGGTCCGGAGGGTGAACGCACGGCCATACAAATTCATATGCCACCGCTCACACGCCCAGATGCAGGCCAGCGCCTCATGTTCACCCACAGAATACCTGTTTCGTTGGGGTCAGGGCCCCAGAAGCAAAGCCAATGGGCTTCTCCACACCATCCTGCACCTGTAAAAGTACAGCTCCCACGGCAGCGGCCGACACATCGCAGATGACGAGGGTGCAGCTGGCCAGGTTTAAATGAGCCAGGATGGGTGATGTGGAAAACTGAGATTTCAAGAGGTGGACGGCCTCGGCACAGTCTGGTGTCCAAATCCCGGGCTCATCCTTTCTGAGCAGCTGGCGGAGCGGTGCCATCGTTGTGGAGTATCGCATCAGGAACCGCAGGTATTACCTGCGGTTCCTGCCTTAGATCATGCCAAAGAAAGAAGCAACGTGGGCTGCTGAAGTGGGCTCCGGAATGTTTCTCCTGTGAAGAGGTCGAGGCCAAGGAGGATGGCATTGCGACAGTCGATCTAGAATGAGAACACAGTCAAGTGTTTGGTGCCCATTCTGTCGATTTTAGAACTGCCATACCTGCAGAGAGCAGTGGAGGGGTGCTGTAGCGGCAGGTGATTGAAAAATCATTTATAATTGTCCAGGTCGAGCAAAGATACCATAGCCCCTGTGTCCAATAGCAGGGGTACACACACACATCACCCAGTTGAATGGTGCATGCTTTGAAAGCCACCGGGCTGGAGCACACATTGTGTATAATGGTGGGTGTTGTGTGTGGAGGTTGAGGCCTTCGTGGTGCTGGCATAATGGCAGGGGCAGAGCGACAAAATTTTAGCAAAATTATTTAGTTTTCCACAGTTCCTGCATATCTGCCAATGTACAGGGTAATCCGGTACTCTCGTAGCATGAAAAGCGGAGCCACAATTCCCACAGCGCTCTCGGGGACGCACACGTCTGTGGTGGAGTCTGCGGGCCTATGGGGAAGGGCATGGTGATGATGCATGGTGGGCGTGATGATGAGAGGGGTGGCCGTGGGGTCGGCAAGGGATATGAGGTGTGCACGCCGCCTGAAGCGTCGTAGTAATGCTGGAGTCGGCCGGCTCGTGAGTGTACCGAGTACGAATAAAGGAGAGCTGCCGGGCAGAGTACACCCGCGCTCGCACTCGTGCAACACAGCCCGGCTCGACTGTTCCTCCGCTTCGTGTCTGCCTGCTAAGCATCTCCCATTTCAGTACAGTACAGTTGGCGAACGAGGATCTGCGGATCGGCGTGTGTAAGGGCGGTTCCAAGCTACGGAGCCAAGGGTCTCACGGAGCATGGCGGAAGGTCGCGGCACGGCACACGGACGTGTACCCGTGTTCGGGGGAGATGAGTTCGAGTTGTTTTCTGAACAGTTGGGTTGCTACTTTCGGGCGAATGATGTAGAGGATGAAGAGAAACGCAAGGCGATCTTGCTCGCCTCGCTATCAACGGAGCACTACCGCCTGCTGAGTGATGTGGTGGCTCCAAATAGACCCAGTGATGATGTGCTATCCTTTCAGGACATCGTGGCGAAAATGAAGACCCACTTGGCGCCGGAGAAGTCGTTACATCTCGCGCGGTTCCAGTTCGATCATCTCGCTAAGGGTGGCGAGGAGCGCGTTGCGGACTTCGTGGCACGAGTGAAGAATTCGGCTGTGCCTTGCAAATTCACGGCAGAGGAGCGTCCGACACGGCTCAGAGATCGTTTTATTTCTGGTCTGCGAGACGCGAAGATGGTAGCGGCTATCCTGCGATTAACCGACATCACGTTCGACTCGGCGGTCGTGACTGCTTCGTCTGTCTGCTCACGGATGTCCGTGCCATTGCTGGCCAGGACGCAATGAGTAGCTCCAGCTGGAGTATGGCGGCTAATCCCGAAGTCCACGCGGTAACCGGACAAGTGCCGCGAGTCACGCAGCCCGGAGTCCAAGCGGTGGCTCAAGTGCCGCAGGTCGCACGCGCGCCTGGCGGTGCGGGACGAGGGGCACCGCAGCACGGTCGCACCGGGAGCGAAGGGGCACCGCAGCACAGTCGCACCGGGAGCGAGGGGGCACCGCAGCACGGTCGCGCCTGGAGCGAGGGGGCACCGCAGCACGGTCGCACCTGGAGCGAAGGGACTTTCTGCGGCTGCTGGGGGTGTGGGGGTCCGCACCTGCGACAAATGTGCCCGTATAAGAACACCATGTGTTTGCATTGTCACAAGGTGGGACATTTGAAGCGTGTGTGTCGGATGGCGGGGGCCGCCGTTGGGGTCTTGGATGACGAGGTGCGAGAGGACCCCAGTGACCTGGAGATCGGCCTGCAACCGGGGCCTGACAATGCCGGCGAGCCAGAGCGGGAGATGCAACCACGGTTGAGTCTGTTTTCCGTTGGTTCGGAGATGACGACGCCTTTCACGGTTGAGGTCGAAGTGAATGGCCAACCGACTGTGTTTTGCGTGGATACCGGGGCAGCAGTGTCGGTCATGGATGAGCGGGCGGCTCGTGGTCTTCGCGGTATTCGCCTGGTCAAGACGGCCTTGTCGTTATACACGTACACCGGTGAGGCGATTGCACCGCTTGCGAGGGCCGACGTCTCAGTGCGCTACCGAGATCGACGCGCCCAGCTCTCGGTGTTCATTGTACGAGGGGAGGGCCCCCCCCTGTTGGGTCGAAACTGGCTGGCGCACCTCGGACTGGGTCTCCGGTTCGTACCTCCAGATGTGCCAGTACTCTCTTCGAGGCCTTCGTCGAGTACCGAGGGCGAGGCTCTGGCGGGCGGCGAGAGCCGTATCAGCTCTCGCGATGAGTTCCCGCGCTTCGCTCGCGATGAGTTCCCGCGCTGTGGCAGGGTTCGTGAGGCAATGCGCGTCGGTGTGGTGCAGGCAGCTTCGACAGGTGACGGTGGGCCCGTGGCATTGGAGGGAGTCGCGAGTCACAACATCGAGTCGACAACCAAGAAGCGGACTCGTGGTGCGGGTTGTGGGTTGTTGTTCATGGCATATGTGCTTTTCCTTGCTCTAGTGATGCAGTTTAATGTTGTTGAAATAAATGCCAGCAGTTCTCGTGTAAAAGTGGATGTGGCGGAGATCAGTCAATGGGAGTTGGATTATGATCAATGTGATGTAGGGGCTTCAGGGACGGTGGTGGCGAATAAAAAGGTTGAGTTGGCCGTCCACTGTCCCGGGCCGCAGGTAATTGCTTTGTCATGTGCTGGGATTTTATCAAAAAAGCGCGCTGTACGGAAAAATGAATTTGCGATGCTTCGAATATTATTCGTAATGATTTATAACGAGCCTATGAATGCAGTGTGGTTTAAGTGGAGTTGCTCCCGTCTAGCGGCCGTGTGGGTCTCGGAGATCGACTCGGAATCAAGACTGGTGCCCTGGTCGGCGTTACCCCCACCTCTGATTGCGAGCGCAACTCGCTGTGTTCGCTCAAGGCCGTTGGGACGGGCGTTGGCGTCTCGACTGATTGTGGTGCGTGAGTTGTTTTGGCGCATTAAATGCATGCAGCCAGCGGCGCTGTTCAGTGCCCCCGGCCAAGGTCTAAGGCTGGCGCCACGACTTCCAGATAGCGGGCTGCCGGCCTCGGGATGTTTATCTACATCGGGTCTGCCTGGGGGGAGTGGGCCGGAGGCGTTTGATGGGGCCGGAGGAGGTTGGCTCGAGAGGTCGTTACGACCTTGGCCAGGGTCATGTCAGCATGGGCCGCCTGGGGGCGTTTTTGCTGCATAATGCTGCTGTGCTTCTCATTTTGCTGCTTCATATCGGTAACGCGGTCAGACCTGACCTTTGCTGCTCCACGCGCTCGCATCGACGCATTATATGATGTGGTGTGCTATTATACTTTGCTATTTTCATTTTATTTCCATGATTATTATACGAAGTCCTTCGTGTTCTGCATGCTTCTTATAATAATAATAATCATAGTTTTAGGGGGGAGGAGTGTGGTGGAGTCTGCGGGCCTATGGGGAAGGGCATGGTGATGATGCATGGTGGGCGTGATGATGAGAGGGGTGGCCGTGGGGTCGGCAAGGGATATGAGGTGTGCACGCCGCCTGAGGCGTCGTAGTAATGCTGGAGTCGGCCGGCTCGTGAGTGTACCGAGTACGAATAAAGGAGAGCTGCCGGGCACAGTACGCCCGCGCTCGCACTCGTGCAACACAGCCCGGCTCGACTGTTCCTCCGCTTCGTGTCTGCCTGCTAAGCATCTCCCATTTCAGTACAGTACAACGTCGCTGCTGCATTTGTTGAACAGAAGGGCCCGGGTCTGAGTCATCAGGCTGCCGCAGTGTCTGTGCTGCCTGCTGTGTGGCAGGCGGTAAATCGTCTGGTTCTAATAAAAGTCTCTCGCACACTTTTACACATAACATTTTTTGATGAGCAAGTCCCTGATCATCTCATCTTGCAGGGCCCCAAACTTACAGGAGCTAACTAATCCTCTCAAGTTCACAACATACTGGTGTACTGACTCACCCGGCAGTTGTTTACACTGCCTGAAGAGAAACCACCAGAGAAGAACACTGTGGGGCTGAGAAATGTGTTTCCAGAAGGGTCACGGCCGTAGCGATTGTGTTGGCAGTGCCCAGTGTCCCAAATATCCGCTGGCCTTCCGCACCCAGGCAATGGAGTAGCAAAGCTTTTTTCCTTGTATCACTCGTGTCTTCCAAGCTGAGCACGATGATACAAGTTTCAAAGGAGCGAATCCAGAGAGTCCATAGCACCGGAGGCTCCCCTGGCAGAACAAAGAAGGGAAGAGGCGGTGGAAGAGAAATTCCAGCCATCTTTGTCGCCAATTGTCGTGTTAGAGAGAAGACACGACTATGTCAGGTCAGGTATGGGAGCATGTGCCAGAACAGCGCGTCGCTGCGTCCACTTTCCGCCGGTACTCCAGGGGCCTCCGTCTGGCCATCCCCCAGGCAGATGCCAGGCCCATCCCCATCTCCTTGAGATGATGGTCAACCTGCTGCAACCATGAGGCACGTGGTCGGCCCACTGGCCTCCTCCACTCATGAGACTCCCTCGCTGAGAGAATCTGGTAAGCAGGATCAGCGTCACGAAAACGAGCCACATGTCCATACAGCCGCAACTGACACTCACGGACTATGCAGGCAACAAATCTCATCCGAGTCTCTCTCAGCAACCGCTCGTTGGATACAAAATCCGACCAGCAATAGCCAAGGATTCTCCGAAGAGACCTGGTACCAAAGGAATTAAGTCTCCGTCTCAGATCCTTGGTCAGAGTCCAAGTCTCGCACCCATAGAGCAAGACTGGAAGTACCAAGGACCTGAAGACTCGGACTTTCGTCCTCCCGCACAGGTACCGGCAGCGCCACACCCCATGATCCAGTGAATCCATGACTCCCCAGGCCCGATCCAGACGTCTATTGACCTCTGACTCGCAGCCAGCAGAGACATGAATATCACTGCCAAGGTAAGTGAATCTCTCCACGACCTCAACATCCTCACCACAAACAGACACAGACAGGACAGCAGCATCCAAGATGTCACCGAAAGCCTGGATCTTAGTTTTGACCCAAGAAACCCGTAATCCCAGCGGCTCCGACTCCTCATTCAGTACCTCGAGGGCCCCCAAGAGGATGTCTAAAGTCTCCGCAAAGATGACTGCATCATCTGCAAAATCAAGGTCCGAGATCTTGACATTCCCAAACGATGCACCGCAACTTGATCTCTCCGACATCCTCCCTAAAATCCAGTCCATACAAGTGCTGAAAAGTGTGGGGGCAAGTACACATCCCTGACGAACTCCAGTAACAACTGGAAATAAGTCAGAGGTGGTACCACCACACTTCACAGCACTCTCAGTACCAGAGTAGAGTTCAGACATCAGATCGATCAGTTTCGGTGGCACCCCACGAAGACCAAGAATCCTCCAGAGGACATCCCGATTCACTGAATCGAACGCTTTACAGAGATCAACATAGGCTGCAAGCAGCCCCTGCCGAAACTCTCGTCTGCGTTCGGTGAGAACACGAAGAGCAAGGATACGGTCAATCGTTGACCTCTTTGGTGTAAAGCCTGACTGCTCTGGACGCTGGTGCTCAAGCAGATGGTGGCGAACCCTATCAAGAATTATCCGAGCAAATACCTTGCCCGGCACTGAGAGCAGCGTCACCCCTCGGTAGTTGTTGCAGTCTTGGCGATCACCCTTCCCTTTCCAGAGAGGGACAACAAGGCCCCTCTTCCAGTCAGTTGGGATGATGCCTGTGTTCCAGGCAGAGCACAAAACTGCATGCAACGACACGAGTGCAGCATTTCCACCAGCCTTGAGAAGTTCGGTATGGATGCCACAGATCCCTGGAGCTTTGCCCTGTTTCAACTGGTACACCTCAGCCCGTGTTTCCACAAGCGAAGGTGGACCACAGTTGATTTGAGGGTCAGCAACAGGGATTGTAACACCCTTGACGTCCAACTCGACAGCTGGGGGATCAGCCTGGTACAACCGCTCAAAGTAACCGGCCCAGCGGGCCTTCACTTCAGACTCCTCTGTCAAGAGCCGACCACTCTCTGCTCGAACTGCAGTGCTCCGAGGGATGGGCTTGGATGAACGTAATGCGCGAATTCCCCTGTAAGCGGGACGAGAATCACCTGTCCACAGGTGATGCTCTACCCCCTCACAGATTCCTCGCACATAGGCCTCCTTGTCCACCCTCAGTGCACGTACAGTTTTACGCCTCAGCTCCCTGAACAGCTCAGCTCTGCCATTCAGCCTGGCCCTGCGACTCTGGTCAATGGTATCCAGTGTCCCTCGAGAGACAAAATTGTTCTTTGCCCTGCGGTGAGTTCCAAGACATCCACCGGCAACATCAAGGACGGTGGTCTTGAAGGCGCTCCACAACTCTTCAGGACCCCCCAAAGCACCCAGACCCCCCAAGTGTCCACTCAGCCTGTTCGCAAACTCCTCAGCTACTCTCTCATCCCTGAGCTTGGCAACATCCAGCCTAGGCTGGGATGGTACCATTCTCCAGGATTTAAGGTGCAGCTTTAGAGTTGCTACAACAAGCCTGTGGTCAGTATTGAGGAACTGAGCACTCCGGTAGACCCTGCAGTTCTGGATCAGCCTCCAACGACCGTCAATGAGGACATGGTCAATCTCCTTTGCCACACCGCCAGCGTTGGAATACCAAGTCCAGCGATGAGCTTGTGGGCGCTGAAACCATGAACCAGCCACCCTAAGTCCATGACTTCTTGCAAAGTCAAGGAACTTAGTGCTATTCTGGTTCATAGTTCCTGACCCATGGGGACCAACACACACCTCATAACCATCCCTATCAGTTCCAGTCGATGCATTGAAATCCCCCAAGACTAGAAGTGTATCTCGTCTGGGGCACTGATCAACCACAGACTCGAGTGTGGCGTAGAATGTGTCCTTCACGGTGAGATCACTCGCCTCAGTCGGAGCATAAACAGAGACCAGTGAAATGACACCTAAGGAGTGACGAATCCTTAATCTCATAATACGCTCGTTGACCGGTGTTACCTCAATTATCATTGGGGTCAGCTTATTGGACACAGCTACAGCAACTCCTTGGGTATGGTAACCATCAGAGCGACCAGACCAATAGTAGGTGTAACCACCCACCATTATCTTGCCGCAATCCGGTCTCCGAACCTCAGAGAGAGCTGCAATCCCGATGTCCAAACGCTTGAGCTCAGATGATAACAGAGACAGGTGATCATCCTCTCTTAGGGATAGGACATTCCAGGCACCCACCCGAAGTGACCGCCTCAGGTTAACCCAAGGAGACCGCCGTCTGGTGGACGACACCTCAGCACCACTCCGACACACTCTCCCGCAATCTGACCCAGGGATGTTACCCCGTGGTTTCCCTCCGATCAAAGATTGGGGGTCCCGAAGGCTTTGTCCCAATCCCGTCATCCGGTGAGCTGCCCTGCGAAGGGAAGCTGCACAGGAGGTACTCCCACAGAGTGGGTTTTCAGATTTTTTTGCGTTTTTACGTTTTGCGGAATGAAGGGTTTTACGGTGGCCGGAGTGCAAATCCTGCCACCAACCTCTTAATAAGAAGTAACCCAACTGCAGGAGGACGTCTGCAGACACAGTTGGGCACTAGATATGGATGGCCGTTGGCTCACAAGGAGCTCCTCCGCCCTTTGACAGGTTTTGTTTTTAATCCTGCTGGGTGTCCATATCCAAACACCCTCCTCACCAGAAAACCTGGTGGGGGAGACGGTTTAGTCGCCGACAACCCGACCATGGAACAGGTTAGTACAGGTTTACATGGTACCTGTAGCAGGTCACAGATCGAACCTGACCTGACAGTAGGTCAGGTCAGTACGTAGGTCAGTGTAATCAAACTCGCAGCTTTCAATCGTCGGTCTCACAAAATGGCGGGAGCGTGGTAAAACAGTACAGTTGGCGTAAAGCAACAGTGCGAACAACCATTAGCTCACCGAGCTGATGTAACATGCCAGTCTGTAGACATAACACTCTGTACACATTCACTTCAGCATATGACACGATACGGTCTGTACACATTGACCTAAGTATATCACACTGTAATCCCTGTACCCTCTTACCTCAGCGCCAGTATTGGTTGTTGTTGTTTTATTGTTTAGGATGTGATGTCATCTGCCACCATCCCACGCACGCTGTTGTGCTTTTTTCGCATATGTGATCTTTTTCCTCTTCGCTCTCTGATTGCCTCATGCTCATGCTCGGTGTGTTTTGCGTGAGCCACCAATAAAGCTCAATCTGTTCACATAAACGGCGTGCTGTGTGTGGATTGACAACAAGATAAGGTCTATCCCTGCTAACTAACATGGTGGCAGCGATTTCGGCCCTATCTTCCAGCCTTTCAGCCGACGAAACATGCTGTAGCCGAAGGCCTCATGATTCTTCATCTTCACAACCTGTGACGGACCACCCGAACAGCTTACAATCTGAGTAACACAGCTGTCGACCCGGTTTCTGTGAGGAACGTTTTTATCTGCATCTACGATGATGGCAAACTCACATCGGGCCCCCAAATTGTGGTGCTTTACTAAATCGGAGAAGATTAATTCTTTTGAAAACTGGAAACAAAATCTCCATTACACGTTTTCCCAAGACCCGAGTTTCACTCCTTTTCTTGTGACTGGCTTACAATTGCTCAAGAAAACGAGAACACCTCTCTGGGGCTTTAGCAATGATGGTGAAGATGTCACTCAAAGCAATTGCTGCACAGCTCAGCTAAAAGTGAACACGTTGGAGATGATGCTCAGTCAAATAGCCAATTATTGACAAGTCATTGCACACAACATGATCGTTCCTGATTCTATCTCCTTAGATCATATACACCGATGAGCCAAAACATTATGACCACTAACAGGTGAAGTGAATAACACTGATTATCTTGTTACAATGGCACCTGTCAAGGGGTGGGATATATTTGGCAAGTGAACAGTCAGTTCTTGAAGTTGATGTGTTGGATGCAGGAGAAATGGGCAGGAGTAAAGACCTGAGCGACTTTGACAAGGGTCAAATTGTTATGGCCAGACGACTGGGTCAGAGCATCTCTGAAATGGCAAGGCTTGTGGGGTGCTCCCGGTCAGCAGTGGTGAGTACCTACCGACAGTGGTCCGAGGAGGGACAAACCACAAGCCGGTAACAGGGTGTTGGGTGCCCAAGGCTCATCGATGCGCAAGGGCAACGAAGGCTATCCCGTCTTGTCCGAACCGACAGAAGGTCGACTGTGGCACAAGTCACAGAAAATTTTAATGGTGGTCACGGGAGGAATGTGTCACAATCCACAGTGCATCGCACCCTGCTGCGTATGGGGCTGCGTAGCCGCAGACCAGTCAGAGTGCCCATGATGACCCCTGTCCACCATCGAAAGCGCCTATAATGGGCACGCCAGGGTCGGAACTGGACATTGGAGCAGTGGAAGAGGGTCGCCTGGTCCGATGAGTCCCGTTTTCTTTTAGATCACGTGGAAGGCCATGTACCTGTGCGCCGTTTACCTGGGGAAGTGATGGCACCAGGATGCACTGTGGGAAGACGACAAGCCGGTGGAGGGAGTGTGATGCTCTGGGCAATGTTCTGCTGGGAAACCCTGGGTCCAGCCATTCATGTGGACGTCAATTTGACACGTGTCACCTACCTAAACATCGTTGCAGACCAGGTACACCCCTTCATGGCAATGGTATTCCCTGATGGCAGTGGCCTCTTTCAGCAGGATAATGCGCCCTGCCACACTGCACACATTGTTCGGGAATGGTTTGAGGAACATGATGAAGTGTTCACGGTGTTGCCCTGGCCTCCAAATTCTCCAGATCTCAATCCGATTGAGCATTTGTGGGATGTGCTGGACCGACAAGTCCGATCCATGGCAGCTCCACCTCGCAACTTACAGGACTTGAAGGATCTGCTGCTAATGTTTTGGTTCCAGATACCACAGGACACCTTCAGGGGTCTTGTAGAGTCCATGCCTCGACGGGTCGGCACTGTATTGGCGGCACACGGAGGACCAACAGCATATTAGGCAGAGGGTCATAATGTTTTGACTCATCAGTGTATGGCGAGTCATCTGCCTGCATTTTGGTTTTCAGTCGACCGGTGCACATTTCCTAGATTTTTCTGATATCTGTTTAGAACCAGAAGAACACCCAGAAGACCTGTACCAGCACTTGGCAGCTTTTATTGACAACAATCTGCTATGCCATGATGGATGCATCTCGCCTCAAATGGCACTGAGTCTGTCAGTTCACGCAGGAAGATTGGCATAGACTGCAAGCAGCCATCTCTCTTCAGGACTGATCTGCCAATCTGCATATCTACTGCCCCTGATGTTAACCTGATGTTACCCTGGGAATTCTTCCACAGAAACCTGCTCTCTTTTGCACAGATTCATCCCAACTCATCTTCAGTTATCCCATCATTCTTCCCACCATGGTACACTGAATCTTCTGGTGAGGCAACTGCTCTGAAACAACTTCCCTTCTCTTTCTGGAAGGCAAATCCGACTAAAGGCAATCTCAATGTATTCCAAAACACCCGCAACAAGTGTGTGTCCACTCAAGAAAGCCAGAAAACAGCATCTGCCCAACCTCAAGTTTGAACTTTCAAACTTGTCTCCCTCCACTAGAACCTGGTGCCACATTGTGAAGTCTGTCTCTGGTGTACGCTCCCCTTCCATCCCTTCCCTCACTTCAAATGGCACCACAGCGGACTCTGCTCGTGAGAAACCCGAATGCCTCGATTCTGTGTTTGCTTCCAAATCCTGTGTCCCAAATCCCTCACTCTCTGTACACAGTCATCCCCAACTACTCCTGGACTCTGTATCTTTTGCTCCTGAGAAGGTGAAGAAGTTTCTGGCAACCCCTGACTATGACTCTGCTACTGGACTGGACGGCAACAGGTTACGTGTCCTATAAACCTGCTCTGCTGCTCTTGCACATCTTCTATCTCTGCACTTTTCACCTTATTATTTGCCCTAGGTCATCTTCCATCTGCTTGGAAATGAGCCAACATCATTACATGAAAAAAAACATTACATAAAAAAGGTTCAAACGATTCCCTTGACTACAGACATGTGAGCTTACTTCCAATCAGCTTACTTCCAAGAAATGAAATCCATTATTGCATTTTTTGAACACTTAGTCGAGGCTCATATAAGAGCAAACACAGAGCATATCACAGAGGGAGCAGAAGACAAGAGAGGGTGAGAGAGGGAAGCACAACAACAGTAGGGAACAGCAACATCAAGAGATTGAGGACGGTGGCAGAACAGATAAGCGTGGTATTTGCGGATATCTTTAATGGCTCTTTGGAGTCAGGAGAGGTACCACAAGATTGGAGAGCAGGAAATGTAACAGCACTGTTAAAGAAAAGTTCCAAAGAATAATTAGGGAACTATAGATCTGTGAGCTTGACTTCAGTGGTCGGAGAGGTGTTGGAGATGTTAATTAAGCAACAGGATTGGGAACCACTTTAATAATTTGAAACTAATTAAAGGGAGATCATGTTTAAAAAATTTATTGGAGTTATATGAAGCAGTTTCTAATTGAGTGGATGAGGGAAGGGCAGTGTGTGTGGTATATCTCGACTTGCATAAGACATATGAAGGCATGAGGGTTGTTCACTAAGGTGAGGGCTTGCAGAGTGGCTAGTCAGGTAGCTATCTGGATTGGAAACTGGGTTACTGATAGGAAGCAAAGAGTGGCTGTGAGTGCGAGGATGTCTTGTTGGAAATATGTAAGTAGTGAGGCACCTCAGGGATCAGTACTCGGACCATTATTATTCATAATTTACATCAACAATTTGCATTATGGGGTTGAGATGGCTTTTTAAATTTACAGATGACACAAAGCTTGAGAGTATTCTCGATAACAGAGGGAAGTGATCAGATTCAGGAAAGTCGAGCTGCTTTCATTGATCGGGCAAAAGATTGGCAGATGCAGTTTAACATAAATAAATGAAAGGTGCTTTGTCCAGCTGCTGGTTGCATCATTTTCTATTGGGCACTGCATCAGCAGCACAGGCATAATGCAGACAATGGTTTCAATTGTCTGCATTATGATTATATTCCAAAACCATCATAATTGTATGTCTAAAAAAAAATTAAAAACCTCATCGTTTTATTGATTGTGTGAATGAGAAAAACCAGTCTGGACTTCGGGAGGGTGAGCAGTGACAGTTTCTCGAGGAACGTGTGTGACCTGGGATGGGGGAGGGCAGAGGTAGGAACAGGGTAGGAGCAAAGCCAGATGTAAGCTTGTATAAAATAGAAAGCCCATTAACTAGCTTCCAGTGCGAGAGTGATATTCCTTGGGAATTAATCTTTTGCCTTGAGATATAAATGGTGCAGAATGCCTTGTTTTTGACTGCCTCAAGAGGAGCAATGTGGGAAGTGAGAGCACCAGTGCAGAGTGGGGAGCAATACTCTGTGGAGCCCCATATGAAAGTCTTCTACATCTTGATAAGCTGGGTATGGCTCAGGAATGCCTTAGCTTTATGGAGAATGTCCATACCGTAACTAGCCTTTAATACTAGCTTGGTGAGATGATCCTACCAACAAAGGTTATGGCAGATAGTGAGGCCAAGCAGTTCCAGGGACTGTACCTCTTTCGGTGGCTGTCCATAGAAGTGGATTGGAAAGTTTGATTGCCGATCCTTGTGAAGAGATAGTATGAAAGTGGGTGACTTGGTTGCCTTGAACATCATGCTCCAGGTCACTGATCAGGTTAAGCCTGGTGTTGGCTTAACTATTAAGGTGGCTCGCTTAAGATCTTAGGGTCTTGAATTTGAGCCCCTGTTGATCCTTGAATTGAACACCAGGTGGGGTTGAATCAACCTGTCATCCCTCTGAGGTTGGTGAAATGAGTACCAGTGTACTGGCAATATAGGGCACTGCATCAGCAGCACAGCTGCACCCCAGAAAATGATGCAACCAGCAGCCACAGGCTGGAAACGAAAGGAATTTGACAGCAGGCAGTCGTTCACAGGTGTGATGTATTGTTCTGGAGGTATGACTTGTAATATCCCCTCCTACAGGGAGCTGTGTTATGCCATCGATATTTTCATGAAGAGAATCGGGGTTCTCCCCCCCACCGTGAACCCCTGGGGCCATAACTTTTTTAACCATCTCAAACCTTGTCGTGTACAACCATCATTTTTCAACTCGTTCTGTCAAGCTATCCAGGGATGCATGTAAGTCAAACACACAAACCGACACTTCTCAAATTACAGTGTGATAAAATGGTTTTGACCTACCTGCTAAGGCGTGTTGGATTATCTTCAATTGTCTGAGATTTTAGGTTTATTTTTGCCAGCTGGATCAACAAATTTAGTGGGGTCCAGAACCGAATTTCAATCGCACTTATGGTTAAATTTGTCGAACTGTACCAAAAGACACTTGGGGCGCGATATTAAAGGAGCGAGCCCTTCTGCGCGCGCGCGCGCACACACACACACACACACACACACACACACACACACACACACACACACACACACACACACACACACACACACACACACACACACACACACACACACTTATTGCAATAACTTCCCTTTTGGGCAAGGGTAATAAATTGTTGTGTCGGAAAAACAAAATTAACAGTGGTGTTACAGTTACATGAGGTCATATTGGGTTAACTTTGAGCAACAGCTGTGAGAAAGAGCTACAATATAAACCACTAGGTCAAGAATTGGGTCGATCAAAACAATAAAATACAGCATGAGTCATAAACCAGCCTATTTCAGTCTCCTGCAGATGAAGGCCTCACTCAACTCCTGTTAAGAGGCATTTAGCAATACCATACGCATCACGCTTGCCAAATGTGGGTTGGCAAGACTGAGCAGCCTTGGGATTTGAACTCTCACCCCAGGCAGGAGAGAAAGGAACAAGCGCTTTAACCACTTGACCATACAGCCAGCTCCAGCAAAACTGTAAAGGTGATAACTTTGGATATTGAAATGAGCTAATCTGGAATGTCTTGGGGGAAGCAAGACTTCTGTTTGGCACACTATCTCAAAATCGATTCAGCACCCAACTAAATAGTGAGGTTTTAAGGAAGATCTCTGATGCTGTTGGACCACACAGTGAAAGTAAATGGTACAATGGTAATGCACAACAACACAATGAAAGGATGTTAGTATTTTTGTGGCTTGTTTAATATGTCTTCTATTCTAGTTAAATTGCACACATTTATTTTATTTTGGATCATTGTGCATTCTATCCAATTGTTTAATACCTCTGCTCTTTGTAATTCTTCTCTAACGGCCACAATTGTTCCCACGTTCTTGTGGGGTTGCCCTGGGGAAGCTTGGCCCAAGTCTTTCACGAACCGGCAAGCGAGGCCAAACATTCAACTCAAGTTTGGGCAGGAATTTGTCATTTGTTCAAGGTGGCAATAGCTCGCCTACTCTTCGCGAAGGAAACCGTGGGATCTTTAACATCCAGCAACTAATGCCAGTAGATGGAATACCCATTTAACATACATCTGAGGGACGGCACACAGATTGACGAATCACTCTGCCTATGAAACACCAGGATGACAGTTTATAGCTGGGTCGAGATTTGAACCCAGACTAGACAGCTTGAAGGTGACTGTGCGTACCTTTATGCCATCCTGTCAGCCCTCTCTGCTCTTTGTTCATTTCCTTTAATCATCCAATGTTCTTCCTTTCAAGATCATATATGAATCGTGCATCTTTACAAAAATGCATGAACAGAGATACTCCATTGGAAAATATAACAGTTTATTTGCAACCTTTTTCACTTTCTTCCATAATCCATATACCCAAAGCATCACATGGGGTTTGTCATTCGAGCAATGCATGCCAAAATACATCAGCTTGTTCAATTATACCTGTCCTGGGTTAACCCTCCTGCTGCTGAAACTAATAGCAGCTTGATTTGACGTAATCACTCAAATGCATTTTCTATACAAACAGTTATTTTGCATAAAGGAAACCCCCCCCCCCCCCAACAAAAACAATTCTACTTTAATGCAAACAAATATTTGAAAACTTTTTTTATCCACTGCAGAACAAAGTACTTTCTCTACTCCTGCATCGTCTCGCAGTAAGAGGGTTAAGCTTGTGCTAACTTAATACATATAACAGTCAGAAACACTTTTTTTATTGTTATAAAAAGTTTAATGAAAGTTAGGAAGATAAATATAGTGATTGTATAGTGCATTACTTGTAATTTATTAAATAACTATGCATATATAATATTTCCATTCACAATGCCAAAATATTTCATTGTAGTTACAGCACATGTCAAGAAAAGAAGCGAGAGAGTGAGAATTAGCCGTATTAAAAGTCTAACGGCTAGTGGTTTGTGCTTTATTTCCACAGCTTGTGCTTTGAGTGAGAGAGAGAGAGAGAGAGAGAGAGAGAGAGAGAGAGAGAGAGAGAGAGAGAGAGAGAGAGAGAGAGAGAGAGAGAGAGAGAGAGATATAAGATACAGAGATGTGTCCCTGATCACACATCTATGGCCTTGTGTACATGATGTGATTTAGGGGGTTTTGTCAATTGGTTGAAATGCAAAAGAACAAGCAATGAAGGAAAGCAGACACACAAGAGCATACTGAGCTATGATTCAATCTCATGATGGAGTTCCAACACTTTATCTATAGTACCGTGAGGTAGCAAGCCCACAGTAACGTAGTTACGCCTCGTTTTATTCACTCAAAGTGGTGAATTATAGAAATAATACGTGTAAAAACGAAACGTCAGTCATGTCTCTTGCCATGATTTTTTTTTTTTTGGGAAATACAAGGATGTTGAAGTGGAGTAGTTGCAAACAAATGTAGAAATAGGACAGAACAAGGACATAGAAGGTTGTATGAAATAGAAAGACAAGAATTTTAAAGGTTACATTGAGATTAGATGTACACGTGTGGTTGACGAGAAAAAGGCCACTGCTAGAATTCGTTTTCTTTGAAAATGTGACTCATGCTCATTTGAAGCAACAATTTTTGACACTGCAAATTAATAATTGTCATTGTTTTATAAATATTTACATTTTGTGTGTTTTTTGCTTTGCATTTTCTGAAAGCTAGGTTGGCCTCATGTAATTGCTAGCAGCAGATGGAATTCCTATAGAAAGGCCTCTGCATTTCCCAAGTGTAGAATATAATTACGTTTCCTTACACATTCCAATCTCTTTCTGTAACTGTTCAAGGTGAAGGAAGTGACACCGCACATCACACCTCCAAGTCGGTTTTTGATCTTGTGCTTTTTAGGACTTAGCGTATCAGTTAAAGAGCAAGTTCCAATTATTTTAACATACTACTTCCCCGCTGTTGGCATATTACCCTTAAAATCTTCATCGATATGAAAAAAATCTATCACGAGGTTCAATCAACGTACAAAAAGCATACATACTCACCGTGATGTACCAATGGAGCGTTTTCAATGCAGACAAAATACAGCATCAGCTTTCAAGTAGGAACGGTCTGAGTATTGGAGGAAATTCAGGTTCATGTAGAGGAGGAAAAGGAGGCAACATGAAGTATCTAAGTGGAAGTAAGATCCCCTTGTCCAGATGGTATTCATCCAAAGGTAACGAAAGTCCTTGCAAAGCCATAAAGTACTCGGCAAAGTGGTATATTTAACAGCTTCGTGAAAACAGGATAAATGCTAACAGTTAGTCATTCTAACAACACTCTGTAAGAAAGAGTAAATACATTTCAGACCAAGTATTGTTACTTTTATGGTAATGAAGTTATTCAAGACAATAATTAGACTCTATAAACAGGTGTTAAAATTAATTAGAAAAGGTAAGCACAGGTTGATGAAATGTATGTCGTGTATACCAGAATCGTTTGAAATCTCTGAAATGGTAGGAGGTTGAACCAATGATTAAACTTCATTAGATTTCATATGTTTAAATCATTCGATAGTATTTCATGATGTCCCACAATAGAGTTGGATCATGTTTAGAGAGTATACGATCAAATGGAATGGCACAGCGTTTAGAATGTGAATAAAGGGAACTAGAAAAAGAAATACATGATATGATGTACGTTGTGTAAAAATTGACAAACTGTTACCAAATGAAGAAAACTCAAGACTAAGATAATAAATGTCTGGGTGTTTTTTTTTTTTTGTTTGTTTTAACTCCGAGAGTGTTCTCAAAAGCACTGACGGTTACAACTCGCAACAGACACATACATTCACAACTTGGTACATGTACAATATATGTCATGTGCAGAGCAGAGAAAGAATGGTGAGAATGTGTCGCAGAGAAGAAAGAGATAAAGAACGTAGGAAGCTATTAGATTGAAGAGATAAGACGTGCAGAGGTAGAATGGTGGAAATTACAGTGTAAAGAAAAGTAGTGAGAGAGATAGGGAAAGGAATCGATGAAACATGTTTTTGAGGAGGAAAAGAAAGATTGTATGAGAGGGAGACACTGTAACAACTTTAAGTTAACAGGCAGCAACATACACTAGCATTGTCAGCACCAAAAGAGACCTGGGTGTACAAAGTATGGTTCCTTGGTTTCTGCTGTTAGGCTCACCACTGTATCTCACAGGACCATCATCTCTCTCTTGTATTGGTGGGTGGGTACATTGGTGATCAGATGTGGCCGGTGCTAGTTGTCCAATAATCTGTTGATTTTGCCCTTGTTTTTTGACTTTGAAAAACGATGCTTCCACTGCATGATCATTATCTGTATGAGGATCAGTTTCATGGTTATGAAGTGAAAAGGTAACTGGATCTCTGTGTGTGGTCAGAGCTGGTTCTTCACTGGCCTTATTCTCACTGAATCTGCAATGAGCAAACGTTGCCGGAGGCAAACTGCGCAAATTTCGGCCGACTAATTCAGGAGGGAGAGCACAAGGCACAGCAGAACTGGCCCCTTGAAATCCAGCAAGCCACCGCCACAGAGGTTTTGCCTGACAATCGCAATGCCAAGGGTTGTCATTGAGTCGCAAGTAACGCAACGCTTGTGCGTGATCAAGGGTTCCTTCCTGTAGCCCTGTCAGGTTGTTTCCAAACAAAAATAGTGTGGTGAGAGATTCCAAACCAACTAGCAATGTGACCGGTAATACTTCAATGTAGTTATGATGCAGTAAAAGGCGGTCCAGGCTCGTCAGACCATGGAAAGCAGTGGGAGCAAGCATTCTAAGTCTGTTTCCATGAAGGAAGAGGTGATTGAGATTGGAGAGTTCAGCAAAAGAACCACCGGGAAGGTAGGTTAGACGATTTTCTTGCAAATATAGATTACGCAGAGCAAATAGACCAGAAAACAGACCGTTTGAGAGCTCAATAAGGCCACAGCGGTACAGATGAAGCGTTCGTAGTGCAGGAAGACCGGAGAAAACTCCTTGTGATAAATGTTGAAGTCCCGGATTGTCTCCGAGATCAAGCTCCTCTAGTCGGGGTAGCCCCGAAAAAGCTGCAGGTTCAATGTGCTCCAGAGCATTGGAGGACAACCAAAGGGTCAAAGCCTGAGGGAGAGAGACACTTATTGTTGGAAATTTATTCAGCACTCACATTTTGTTAATCACTGTATAGAATGCAGAAATTGTGTTGCAGAAACAACTAAACCAAAACAATGTAACAGTGCAGAATTGTCTCGTTATAAAAGCGATCAGACATTCGTAATGTTCCTCGCCTATGAGATTTTACCACGACCACACTGCCCAATGTTTGATGAAGATCAATCGGTTGCTCAAATAGTGTCTCCTGTCGTCAGGGATTACTAATCTGCCCACTCAGGATGAAATTAGCATTACCATCTATCTGTGTCTCAGAGCCTTTTGCATGTAGAAATCTGAAAAAGTAATCTTTCAGCACGTGAATGGAATTCCAAGAGGAATCTAAAAGTAGAGACTATTTGATCTTCGCTCCAGCAGAACAACTGGCTGTACTAATGATGGTGAAAGGCTTACCACATCATAGTAATCGTACTGTAATCGGCGGTGTCTGTTTGTGTGTTTGAAATATTTGCACTCCTGAACCGCTGGACATAATGAGTTGAAAACTGATGGTTGTACTCAGGGTGTGCACACGAAGGTTTTCAGTAGTTAAAAAAAGTTGTCATCCCAGGGGGTCAGGCTGGTGGGGGGGGGGGACACCCAAATTCTCTCTTTGTAAACATGTATGGCATAGCACCACTTCTCAATGGGAGCAGGTATTACAAGTCATCCTAAAATATGTCAATTCTGGGGGAATTAATGCATCTGTATTTCTGGGGGAATTAACCTGGTCTGGAAGGATGGATTCCTCACTTGTTCCAGAAAATGGCTGATGACCCCACACCCAGACAATGGGCATTGAATATGAAATTGACTTCAATGAGGCATTCACGTAGGCTGTGTATTCAGGATATAGTGCCAAACTTATTTGGTTTGTCAAAGATTCAGAAACAAAATGTATCATTGTGACCAGATGCATCCTTTGTAAATGCTCCATCATGATACAGACTGGCTGGCTATCAGGCATGCATCATCAGCAAA